>NW_009919598.1:36457-66135 GCF_000696875.1 Nestor notabilis
ACTCTTTCCTTCCATTGCTAGGCCATGGGAAGTGCGACTGTGGGAAGTGCAAATGTGATGAAGGCTGGTATGGTGAAGCTTGTCAGTATCCAACTACTTGCAATCTTACACGGAAGAAAAGTAATGAAATGTGCAAGAATTCTCAAGATATCATCTGTTCTGGTGCAGGTAAGAGGTCTTTTGTTGGTTTTGGTGGCTTAATATTCTCCCTGTGTTATTTTGAGAATGACTGTACTTTTCTAATTAGGAATTTGGTAGAGTAAGTTTTAAGAGACTAAGAAATGATTGTATGTATACTAAAATGCTTAATTTTCATATAGGCCTGTTCCTGTGTGTATGATGTGCACTGATTCAGAATGCCTACTTTAGTACCCTGGTTTATCCATAGCTATTTTAGGTTGATGAAACTGCAGCTGTGTCATACATTTTGCCCATCAAAAGGCTATAGTAATGGCATTAACACAAAAATGGCAGAAATGGCATTTGCATATAATTTTCCAGGACATTTATAAGCTGTACAATTTTTTGAGACACTTTCTATAAGCTGTCCAATGATTATTAAAAACTGTTGTGGAAGATCTGCTGAATCATTTTAATAGAGTACTTCCACCTTCACTTTTCTGATTTGGTATCTCTCTGTTCTCTAATTCTTTAATTTTATAACTCATCTTACATTTATTAGGAAGCCCTTTCTTCAAAAAAATCAGAGGAAAAAATAACAGCCTTTTAGAAGACTTCACTGCAGAATTGTAAAATTTTGAAGGGCATGTGCTACAAGTCAAGGTTTGAGACCAAAATCTTTCTTGCAGTTTTACAAGTGAGATAATGTTTCAAGAACTCCACTTGTACACATTATTGCTGGCCTTTAATTTCTGTCCGGTTACATACATTTTCATACAACTAAATTTCTCACAAGGTAGTTGCTGACATGAGCAAAGAACCCAAAGGATTTTTGGCACTGGCTACAGAGAAGCTAGGTCATCCAATTGTGAATCCAATATAACATAAAATATTAAACATACAGCATGCATTTCATTTATGACAATAATATAGATTATATGAAACTCATAATCTTTTGGCTAACAAATGAGAGACACTGAAATGATACCTAAACCGACTTTCAAAAATAAGCATGGTTCATTGTGATCAAAGTACTTAAAAAAGAATGTTAAGACCTGATTTTCCTCGGCTAGAAGTGCCCCCACTCTAACAACTGCTGAAAGTGGCTAAGAGGGGAGTGTTTGTGAGGTCAGGAGAAGAATAAATGCTTTTGGTGTTGCTGGTATTAAACAGGACATGAATTCCAGTGAGACTGGCTAGGGAGTTTGGGGTAAGTTCGATGGGCTGTAGCCATAGATATGTTGTCTTGATGCCTTTCCATGTACTGCTGACATTGCCTTTGGGGTCTGAGCTCTGTTTAATTGCCAGTAAAGATGGGGAGGGATGATACGAGTTGTTGGGAAAACAGTCCTCTACTGTCACACAGCTAAACATTTAATTATATTTTCATGAACCAATCAAGATACACCTAAAATGTAACTTTTCTGACTCAACTGCTGCTAATAATTTGTCAGAGCAACTAGGGCATCCTACCTAAACTGAGATTCTCTGTAGGATTTTCGCTTTTTTTCTGACTGTGTAAGTCCTTAATATGTTTATTTATGACTGTTGTATGTTATCATGCATTGTGTTTCAAACTGGAAAATATTCAGGAGTATATTTACAGCTGAGATTGGGCTTTCTGTTGATATGGATTATTTCTGTGTCTGTCTTTATTTGTCTGGATGAGATTTCAGCCTTCTCGGAAATAAAACACATACCATCTCTGATGGACTAATGAAACTTTTCATAAACTGCAGTCATTGAGTACTGTCTCAAATATTTCCAGGTATATGTCAGTGTGGCAGGTGTAAATGTGCAAACTCAGAAGGAAATGGACTGGTCTATGGTAAATTTTGTGAATGTGACGACAGAGAATGCATAGATGATGAGACAGAAGAGATTTGTACAGGTATGTATTTTAGTGTGTACAAGAAGGGTGGCGAAGATTAATACAGGCTGTTATAAAATAATATAATTGTGTGGACCTACAAAATGTCTACTGAATATATGACTTAAAAAATTTGCAAGAATTTAGCTTGCAAATTGTAAGTGGGAATTTCAGGTGCAAAAATGAGCTAAAGTAGGAGGTTAAAGAATGAAGAAGTTCCATGACATCTTCCTCTTTTTGAAAGAACTGCAAAAAGGATTTTACAATGTAATTCACTAAGGTAATTTGCAGCTTAGTGTGTTTCTGTTTGGTAGAATATAAGAAATGTGAATGCTTTGTAGCACAGATGAGAGCAAGATGGAGGACAGAAAGAAAAATGAAAGAAAAAAAGAAAATTAGATTACTAAAAATTTTGTCAAGGAAGCAAAAATTTGAAAGAACAAGAATAAATATGGATGAAAACTCAGAATAAATTCAGGAGACAAAAAGGGAAAGGAATGAACAAATTAAAATTTGAACTGTGATAGAAAAGGCAAAATAATAAGATGGACTGAAATCTGCTGATAGGTAGAAAAGCAACTGAAATTCAAACTGTGCTTTCATTTCATCGTAAGATAGGAACCTGGCAATTTAATGTTATGCAATGCACATCATTTATGGCTTTGTAAATGCTGTTGCTGATATTACTAGGGAGGCCTGTCCTTAAGCTGGAAGTTGCTACAAATATTTTTCAAGTTATACATGTACATACTATGTCTGTATGCACACAGGACATTTCAGAAGTGCTCTTAGACTATTCATACTCTGACAATAGTACTTGGTCTGTGTGGGTATATATATATATAGAGAGAGAGTACTTCTGTAAAATAGCTTTATCTATCTTTATCCTTACACAGAGAACAAAATAAATTCTATATATTTAAGTTCCTTTGAAGGCAAAAAAACCCTTTTTTGCATAGGATTATGTAGAGATTTTAAATGAGCGTAAAAAAAATGATCCTCTGAAGTCCAAATCCAAGAGTAGAATACAGTATTTCCACTAATTTCCTAAACTAAATGAATTGAAGGCAATAACTTCTGTGTGCCAGTGATGCCATATATATTTATTTGCTTGTAACCATTGCATATGGTACCAAATATGATAAAAATTCACCATTTATTTAGTTCCAGTAATTCTTCCTCTGCTGTTTTTGTTAGGTTTTTTCCCCACGCACAGTTATGGATGCTGGTTTACATTGTTAGGTTTTTGCTTAGGTCTTATTTCCCTTTGTTTCAGCCAGTGGTACCATATTGCAAAACAGACCAGATGCATGTCTGTAAAAAACTAGTTTTATACGTATGCAGATAATAAAGAATGCTGATATAATAGGACAAAAAATTATACTAGATTCAAGTCTTTAAGGGCTGTGATTCATCAGTACAAAAGCCCTGATACCTTACTTAAGGTTTGGAGCATTTTAAAGTAAATGTAAGTTATAAACTGATGGTATGCTTGACTTGGTTAGATTGTAAGCTGAAAAGCTTATGCACGTGGGCTACGAGTGTTAGATTTTGCTTTGCTTTCTAACAAACCTCTACAGGTCATAAACATATGTATTGACAAGGGCATGTAGTGATAGGACCAAGGGTAATGACTTTAAACTGAAAGAGAGTAGATTTAGATTAGACATTAGGAAGAAATTCTTTACTGTGAGGGTGGTGAGACACTGGCGCAGGTTGCCCTGTTGATGCCCCATCCCTCGAGCTGTTCAATGCCACGTTGGACAGGGCTTTGAGCAACCTGGTCTAGTGGAAGGTGTCCCTGCCCATGGCAGGGGAGCTGAAGCTAGATGAGCTTTTGAGGTATCTTCCATCCTAAACCATTCTATGATTCTATGATCTTACATTGAACCAGGCCTGATGCAGAAAAAATGGACACCGCATGAACTGAAGGTCAAAGGAATATGATTTCATCACAGGAAGAGAAGACCCCACATGCCTATCTGGTTATCGCTTCTCTCTCCCATCCACATGTTGCCTTTAATACCATCTTTCCTTCTATAGGATTTCCACCACAAGAATCATTTAGATTAATCTATGAAGTAAAAAGAAACAGTGTTCAAACCCGGTTCTGCTTAGGTAGCATTGGCCCCTGGATACTCAGTCTGTCCACAGACAGGGTGAACCCAATCAGTGCAATCAGTTCCTGTTGTACTTTCCCAGTTTGTGTAGCACCTATTTAGTTGCTACATACCCTCGATTGCCCTTGAAGGTATAGACAGGTCTTGAAAGAAAGCGAATTCAGGAGGATCAAACTACTGAAAAACTAAAAGCTGTTATTTACACACGTGCTTCTAAAGACTGCAGCTGTGAGCTGTGTTTTTATCCTGGAAAAGCATACAATGCCATGCTGAGATATAGTTGTATTTTAATCATTGCACAAGGGGAATGTATTTTTTAAATAAATCAATTATTAGGTAAGGCAGAGTTATAAAGACGTACCAAGCTTTTCCAGTCTTAGCTGGATTTTTATCAGTCAGTTGACTTTAACACTTTTTATGTGAGGTTACATAAACTTTGGAATTAAGTTGCAGCTTATTTTTAATAAAACATCACGGTTTCTAGAAAATTAAATTCTGATTGTGGTAATTTTTATCCAAGGCACTTTTTTTTTTTTTTTTTTTCTGTAATGGAGTGATTTTGTCTTCAATCAAGAGCAAGAGGTAGAAAATTATATCATTTAATTCATAATTATTTAGGACTATATAAGAGTGAGTGAAGAATGAAGTAGTGATGTTTTAATCTGCAAAAATCGCCAGTGGTTCAAGTTAATTTGCTTCTTCAGCTGTTTTCCTTTTATTTCTTGTCCCCTGGTAAAGAGCAACCCTCTAGTAATAAGCATTATTTTAGACTTTTTTGTTGATTTATCTAATTATTTTTATCTTCTGTTATTTTCTGACTTGTAACCAAACAATTGTAATGAAAAATCCATGTGTAATTGTAAAACAGGAGAAAAAAAGCATTCCCCAGCTCTGAATTTGCACTCTTGATTGATAGTTAAGGATATAAGTTGACACAGACTGTGATAGAGATGACCAGGTCTACTAAGCTTAACATACCTGGAGGGAAAAAAGCAGAAGATCCTGACTTGATCCTTCTAGGAAAGAATTAATTTATGACCTTAGGATTAGTAAGAATTGCAACTACTTAATTTAAATGCTTTGTGTTATTGAAACACATGGCAAAAGTACCTTAGTGGATCAAAACATTCAGAAGCTGGTTTCATAAAGCCTCAGATGACCCAACTCTCTTCTGGGGAGGTGTGTGGTTTGTTAAATGAAGCTCTAAAAGGTTCGTTTTACTATTTCTTATCTTTCATGAACTGGTTTATGTATGTTCAAAGATCTTAACAGGTAAGAAGGGAAGCCACATACAATGTAGAGAGTTTGTAAATCAAAGTCCCTCTGCTGGAATTATCTGAGGAGTCAAGAGCACACAGTGTTTTCCTAGACATGCTAAATATGGTGGGCAAGTGTGTCCTATCTTAACATTCAAAACTGTGCTTAAGTTTTAACTATTACATTTATTGTCTTCCAAATTTTCCTATAAAGTTTCAAGAATTAAGCTTACAAATGTAAATAAAGTGATAATTTTTAGTTTTTATTGATTAGATTTAATCTGTAATTAAATGAAAACTTATTCTAAAATAGACTCAGGGGAAAAGCATAACTCAGATATCCTTTGTCCTGTTTTATGTAGACATATACAATCTATAAATTGTTTCTATTCTGAGTCTAGTGCTAAAAGTTTTTAAAAGAAAAGATCAAAACAGTTAAATTGTTAATGCCTTTTAAAAACTTGCCTCTTTCTCACTGTATAAAATTTGTTTTGGCTTAAGGCCATGGAAAGTGTTACTGTGGAAACTGTTACTGTGAGGCTGGTTGGCATGGAGATAAATGTGAATTCCAGTGTGACATCACCCCCTGGGAGATCAAGAAAAGATGCACATCTCCAGATGGCAAAATCTGCAGCAACAGAGGTGTGTCGTTCGCACGTTCCTTCTATGCATATTTATATAGCTCATTTTTATTTTACAGTATGCATTTTCTGCAGTAGGACACCATAGATGGTGTTTGCTGATAGTTTTTAATTTGCTCTCACTTATTTCAAATCTGGATATGCATTTCCAAGTGAGTGGGTAGTTACCTGTGTTTAGATATAAACTTACAGAAATCCACACCCATTTTTGGATTAAGCTGACCCAAGTTGTCTTCAGCCTTCATTTTTGTAATAAGACTGAGCAGGTTAATTTGTTAATATATCTGCTTTGGTGAGACACCTACCCTGCAAAATAAAATACTAGCAGACTTTTGATTTAGAATGGATTGGTGCTATAAGGCCAACAGGGCTGTATGTCACTTTACTCTTAAAGAAGACCAAGGGCCCACAATTGGATAGGGGAAATGAAAACACAAAGGTTTTTGTTTCCACTGCAACCTGAAAAAAAAAACAACTACGAAGTGTTCAGCAACAATGCTGTGGAATGCATGCAGAGCTGGAAAGGTAGACTTCACACAGTATTTTTAATTTCATGGGATTTTCTTAGCGCAAAGTTCTGCCTAATTTTGTCATTTTGGGAAAAAAAAAAAAAGGCACAAAATAATGTTGCTTTTTACCAGCTGCTATGTTTGGTTTCACTGAACAAAGAGTTAAAAAAAATGTTATTTTTTGGGTGATAGTCCACAACAGTTACAGTAGTGCTTAAGCACAAGTCACGTAGAAACCTCTCTTAAAAACATCTCTACTGACAAAACCTGCTGTAGTGCGAACATCTAATTATCCTGAGAGCATTTAGAAAACTCTCTTGTCTTAATTATGAGGAAATTGAAAGATTGGCTCAAATAGATCATGTAGGCTCATTTGGTCTTGCAACATTAGCAGTAAAAAAAATTCTGTAATTCTGGAAATAATAAATATCAAAATGGCTTCAGATCAGACACTTTGTACAAAGAAAGTGATTACTTGACAAAGTATTTCTTGTCAAAGCAATTTTTTTGTCCAAATTTCACATTTTAATGTGCAAGTATTTCTTTAAATTTACATTGTAATTGGGGTAAATAAGCTGATATTCCGAATAGCTCGCCTGTGCAAAGTTATGTTTATGGGATACTTCTGTATTTTTAGCCTTTCATATTTTATCCATATAAAAATTTTGTAGGCTTTTGACTACATAAAGTTGCCTTGCAACACAGTATTTCTACTCTCTTTAGTCCCATTACCCCAGATCTCTGTTTTTATACATCTTGCGATACAGCTGAAGTTCACCTTGTCAGTCTTGGACCTTCTAAAAATTAAATATCAAGGCTAACCTTGCTGTCTAGCCTCTTTCAGTGCTAAGATGGATAAATTGTCTGTATCTTTCCACCAATTGCCTAGTCAACCAGCTGAAACCAGATGTGAACCTTTAGTTTTTTAAATTGGTGAGATGGTGCTTCGCATTCCAATATCCAGGACAGCTGATCCAAATTAAGCTTGAAGTTGTTTCCGGGAAGATGAGTCACTCTCCAGAGGCATTTCCTCATTTTCTTGGCTTTTTTGTTGTTGTTGGGGTTTTTTAATTCTCCTTCAGTAATGGCACTGAATTGTGAAAGTATTAAAAATGAGGTGCACATTTCTTGAGGACTGTCTTGGTGGCTTTAGCACTAAACAAGCCAGCAGCTCTTCTGCATGATGTAACGGTCATGCATCCACGATTGTGTAGACCTTCTCTTTTCAGAGGATATGCCCATGTCTACATACACTCTTTAGTCATGCTGTCCTGATATCCTCAAATGCATTATATTGTTCAGAGTGATCTCATTAAGAAGACAAAGACTTTGGTGGAGTAACAGAGGGTGAAGCTACTCTTAAGGTGATGAACTGCCTGCATCTCTAAGGTTTGGCTGCTTCTTTGTGCTTATTGGGAACTCAGAAAAAGTAGTAAGTGTATGGCCCTGAAGCATATTTGGATTTCTTAATAGGGAAACTGTCTTTTTTTGTCCTGACTTCTCCTAAATAAGTAGGATGTGTGTTCTCTGTATATCAGTAAGGTTGTGCCAAATTAGTATCTTTGTCATATTTCACATTTCCCTTATTGTGAACAAAAGCCCAGAATAGTGACTTTGGAAAAAGGAAAAGTATCTTTTTCATGTAGATCTGTGCTGATGATCTTAGGTAGAGAATGATCTCCTAGACATTTTCAGCTAGATTAGAATTTGGATTCCCTTCCAGTTTAAATATTTATGCTTTAACAATCATTAATTATCCACTGTGCCCAAGCACAAGTTATTTAAACAACATTGATTTTTATTCTCATTAGCGTCAAGGCAAATTACTGTGGATGCCAAAGATTTACAATTGTTCCATGCTCTATGTTTTTCTGTTGATTCCTAACAAGGCTCAACAGCAAAAAGGAACAGGAAGCCAGCTTGTTTGTGTAAAGGATTACTACCAAATAATCACAGAAGGTTTAAGTCATAGAAGATGAACATACGCTCATGATTAACACTTGCAGCTTTGAAACTGCATTCCTTTGAGAGCAGAAAATTCACAAGTGTAAATTCCTGTAAGCAAACTACAATTACTCTAAATTGCTCAGTTAATCTGCTCTGACTCTTCTTTTTCTTTTTCTTTTTCTTTCTTTTTTGCTTTCTTTCTTAGGCACTTGTGTATGTGGGGAATGCACATGCCATGATGTGGACCCAACTGGTGACTGGGGAGATATTCATGGAGATACTTGTGAGTGTGATGAAAGAAACTGCAAAGCAGTGTATGATAGATATTCTGATGACTTCTGTTCAGGTAAGGAATATATATAAAAGGAACTTATGTATAGCTTTATGACAGAAACATTCAATTGGTCTGATCTTGCTCTTCCTTAGTGCTCCAATTCTCATTTTCCTAGCTTAAAATATACCAAGCTTTAGCTGGTTTTGTTTTTTGTTTTTTTTGGGGGGTGGACTTTTAAAATTAATTAATTCATTCTAAAGCTTTCTTAAAACATGTCTATTTTTCTGTGCCTTTTAACAAAATTCTGTAAATATGAATTACTTTTAGGTGTCCATCTCCCTTCTAACACTCTTGTCTTCAGTGTAACCTGACATAAATTGTAGAATGGTTGAAACTTCAAATATATGAGTCTCCTTCCTTGTGAAAATTTTAATTTGAAAATTTGTTAGATCAAATTTTATTTGTTATTGCATGTTATATGGCAGGGAGAGGACAAGTGAGAGGAAAAAATTTGAGGAAAAGTGAATTAATGAGTTAATGAAAAGCAGTATCTTGAGAATACCAATTGACTTGAGAACAAATAGAGCATCGATACATGGAAAATATGAATGTCTGGTCCAGCTACACATCACTGACTGTACATCTCAGACACTTTCACCTTCCTTTTTTCTTCTACTTGTACTTCAGAGCATTATATTCAAATCAGTTAATGTCCATCCAGCCATCCAAGGTTTGCAGTGTATTTAGATTGATGATCCATCTATTATCTAACAAAAGCTGAGATTCTGAGTAAGACCTTGCATACAATTTTGCATAGTTACTGATAAAGTTGCTAATACTGGGCAGGAGAGAAGGACTTTGATCAATACACAGCATGCAATTTGTACACACAAGAACTTTTTGAAAACAAATGAGGATGGTTTCAAAGGGACTTGACAGATTACAGGTTGTCAGCTCTAATGAATCCTGTAGAAATTTGGTCTGTCTTAATTAATAGTAGGAAGAATGCAATCACATCAAGGAAAATAATGATGTGGTATATTCTCCTTCTATTACTAGAATGACAGATTCCTTATAGAGAGATTGTAGTTGTCTCTAATAGGGAGAGAAGGCTGAAACAAACATTATACATAAAATTTGTGGTTTCTTGTTTACCTGCTTTTTTGTTTTGTTGGTTTTTTTTTTAATAAATATTGATGAATCACCAGCTAATAAAAGATAGAAAAAAAAAGAAGCATTGTTAAAAACCTTCAGTGAATTCATTTTCTTGTTACTGTTTCAGCCACCTACAAATGTTATATAGGTTTGTTTAATTAATAATCTGAAAGGCTGTAGAACTGCAGTCATGAGAGCAGCAGAAAGATTGACTTTGGGATGTTGTCAATTTTTTAAGTATTATTGTGTTGCTGAGTATGTTTTTAGCACTCAGGGACTGATCAAAATGTCAGCATCAGTTACAGAATACAAAGCTGAAAAACAATGTGGTAAATATGCTCTGTAGTTAAGGTGAACTCAAGAGTTTCAAACCTAATTAGATTAAAGCAAACCTGTAGCATCTACAGCTAATGCTGTATCACCGGAACATGGCTTGAACTCTCTCTTGTCTAGACATTATTGCCATTGCTGGTGCTGCTGCCTAGGGTGATAATGGTTGTAATAAAGCAAAGTATAGGAAAGTATGGACAGTTACAAAGGAATCGGGGAAAGATATTGTCATTTGACTTTGGATTAAGGATCAGTACAGTGCTCTTTATTACACTGCCACAACTGTAAATGAGCAAGCCTTATGGGAAGTACTAAAGGAGGTACTCGTATGGCTTGCTTTAAGTAACTAAAACTCATGTTGAAGTATAGCGTAGTATTTCTACCTAATCAGAAAAAAAATTTCTTATTCTTATCCCTTCCCTTTCCACTATGTTTCAGAAAACCTAATTTGGGCTTAGCTGGTCAACCAACTATGCACCTGAAATAGGTCATACAGAAAATCCATATTCACATGAAGCAGTGTGAACAGTGTCTGTTTAGTCCTGCTTATGTTCATGCCCTGCTTTTTAGTCCCGTTTGAGATATGGACAAGATTCAAAAGTATTAATTTTGGTTTACTGTGGTAGACAGACAGAATCTGAAGTTAAATCAAAGACTGACTAGCGGAATTGTTATTGATCAGCTTTTATTTGTTTATGTGAAACAAATTAACTTACTGCACAAAGTGTGCACACCTTAGGTTTGTCTGGAAAATATCCTTCCTTTTCTCACAATTATTTGTAAATTGATTTAGGATTAATCCAAGATGGATTAGTCACATTAGGGAAAATAATCCAGCTGTTTTAAAACCTGCATCAAGCAGAGGTGATACAAAACCTCTCCTGCCTTGCTCTGCCTAGCTAATAGGTAAAAATACGAAATCACATTGCCCTGATTAGCAGATCGAAATGATAGGAAATCATGTTTACATGTAAAGACTTTACTGTAACTGAATGGAATGCTATGTTTACTTCATAAACTACAAATGACAGGAATTGACAGCCCTGATGTGAGGATTTAACATCACACAACAGCAGCTCCCTCCAGAAGCTTCATAAGGCTTGGGGTGACTGTCAATTTGCAGGACCTCGTATAGGTAACTGGATGCCTTCTTTTAACATCTGAAGTGCAGTTCAGTATGTTACTGAATTATGTTCTTTCAGAGGTGTTTGCAACATTAAAGCAATTCTCTTCCTTTAAAGAAAGAATATCTTTCATGACTTGACATAGGAAGAAGGAAGGCTTCCATAAGAAAATGCCTACATTCATACTTCTCATTAGCTCCCTTGCTGTGCCTCTAGCAAAGAAAATATTATATGAAAGAACATCGTCCTCTCATAAGTATGTTTACCTGTAAGTAGCTACATATGAAAGCAAAAGAGCATTAGGGTCATGATGAAAGGAAATGGGAAATTAGCTTGGTTTTTCTTGGTCTGGATATGTTAGTTAGCATTCATATAGGGGAAACAAATCATTCGTATGCGTTTCCAGGTTAAGTTCTTGGGAGGGATTCACCCTAACTCTTGGCTGTTACACTTTTTAAAAAAAAAAACTTTCCAGAAGAGCTTCTATGGAGTTCAGTTGCTTTTCCTCATCTCAACTTGCAGAGTGAAAGTTGCATTCATGTTGCTATGTTCAGACATGGTCAGGAAGAGTCAAGTTAGCTAATGAGATACCAAAACCACTGCTCTACTGAAATGGGAATTGATTATGTCCAGTATTTTGTTATTTGCACATCACTATTTAGTAGAAGGCATTGGTTTGAGACTTGGAACTGGCGTGACTCTGCTTGTGTCTAGTGGATCACATTGATTACAAGTAGATGTAAGATGGTATTGATATATTACTTAGAGAATATGCTGCAACTGTAGTAGAAAAAGAATATGAAGGTAAATGAAATATTGCATTATGCTGGCTTCGTTTGTCCAGACAGTGGTGAAATGTGTATTTGTAACCTCTATTCCACCCTTTCACATGAGGAATGCATGCCAAGTGGAAAAAAAGCCCTTAACACACATGCACAAAAAAAAAAAAAAACAAAAATTAAAGGAAATACAGCTCAAATGGAATGATATATCAGTGCGTTTGGGGGGAGGGGGGGAAGCAGATATACTGAATTGATTATATTTTGTGCTGGTTTGATTATTTAGTGAAACCACAACTTTGAGAAAGTTCATCTAATCATGAGTTTTTAATACCTATCATTAGTATGAAGGCTAATCTTTGACCGTATTCACTGTAAAGGTCACGGGCAGTGTAATTGTGGAAGGTGTGACTGTAAAGAAGGATGGACGGGGAAGAAGTGCGAACATCCACGTTCTTGTCCACTGTCGCCTGAGGAAAGTGCTAAGAAATGCCAAGGAAATTCTAATTTACCTTGCTCTGGAAGAGGTAAGCACATTTCTGGAAGAATTTTCATGCCCTTGAAATGTACTTCCATTGAAAGAATTTTTACAGATGTCTGGCATTACTAGTACTGAAAAATGTGAAGTATCTTGGCTTACTGTGCATGAATCACACCTGCATAACTTATGAGAAGGGAGGAGAAGAATACAAAGGTCACCTGTTTTTCCTGTCATCTACTACTTTGTATTTTATTTTACATATCTCAACATTTGGTTTGGAGATTTTCAAGGGTGCTTTGAATTTTACAGCAGTTTAGTCTTTACTAAAGGTACATTAAAAATATGAACCTATTCTATGCATTCTTTGACAAAGCCAGCATGAGATTTTCAGCCTGTGTAAAACGTTGTGGCACCACTGTGTAAGAGCTGTTTGGATTTACAGTACCTAAGAACCTGTCCCACTGAGTGCAGGACTGACTTCTAAAATGCAGTTGTTCTTTAGTGCAGTTTGCAGTTAGCCACTGACTTTTCATTTGAAAGCATTTCTTTGTGACACTGTAGCCTTTTCAAAAGCTTTGAGTAAAAAAATATACATAGAGTTGAAATACACATTGCAAGCAAAATTAAACTTTTCTCAGAAGGAAAAGGACCTGCTAATTTTAATCTGTCACTGTGTGAAATGTGGTTTTCTGCAGAGAGAAGAGAGGAAAGTAAATATGAGACAGACTTTTGCTAGAACTGGTAGTTGAAGTTCTGAATTCTCTCCACTTAAGTATTTGCTGGGAAAGGTCTAAAGTTACTCTTAAATTACTGCACTTGACCCTAAATGTAATTTCATTTGCAATTTCTTCTTTCACCAGTACTATCTAATACAGTCAAAAATTGTAAGCTGTCCACCCAAGTCAGCACTGGATAATTGTATTTTTCTCCCCATGTAAATAGGTAGCAGCTCATAACCTAGTAGCACAGCATTATCTACATCTTAAAAGTTATGTATTAACAGATTGTTGCTTGTTTTTTTCTTAATTAAGCTACAGTTTTCTTGCTAAAAATTCTCAAAGGCTTTTTTTTCTGCAAGTTAGGTGAAGCATGGGCATCTGTAAAGAATTAACTTCGTTTTATTGTTCACGATTGTAAGGATACAACTAAAAGAAAAGAGTGCTGATATTTGATTGATTTATTTATATTTTTTTATATGCTGTATCACTCTTTTCCTGTTCTCATTGGATGCTGAATGTCTCTTCTCTCATCTGCTTCACTAGGAGTTGTGTATGTTGAACATTTGGAGTCAGTTCTATGATTTAATTGCATTGTGCAGTATGAGAGTCAAATGTCAGAGAAAAGAATTATATACACAGCAACAAGTTTAATTTGAATTAAAAGACAGTCTTAAGTTATGGAAAATAGTGTTCTATTTATATTTTAAATTTTGAAAGTTTTATAAATATAGTGAGAATTATTTTTTCTCAAAAAAAAAAATAACCAACTAAAAAACCCCCACCCCAAACAACCACCCTAATCCCCCAAAAACCCACCTGAGTATTAATGCTGGCAGTGCTCTCCTGTTGAGATACTAGCGTTGAAATAAGTCCCTTTCAGGTAATTAATTTGACTGAATGATATTTTGGTCAACATTTTAAGATAAAGTGCAATCAATATCTATTTGAACAAAAGATACACTTGATAGTGGCTTTCACTGAACTTCCTTTGACTTCCAAACAAGAAATCACCAATTTGTCTGAGGAATGCAAATGGTATTCCAAATCCACAGATGTGGATCTAGGACATGGTATGATAGAAAAAAAAAATCCAATCAAATGAAACCTCTTTCAAGTCATCTGAAGTGGGAAAGGCCACAGACTCGTAAGAGCAGCCCAGATGAAAGCATGTGTGACAAGAAAGGGAAAGTTCCAAAGGAAATCAAAGTGTAACTAACTCTTTCCATTTGAACATTGGTGTTTTGGTAGCCTCTTTGTAGTATTTTTCTCCTAGTCCTATCATGAGGTACTTTCTAAATACTACTTTCCCTTCAAAAGCATGTTGAGAACGAGGAAGGATATTCTAGCCAGCTTCATTCATATAAAGTGAATAAACCCTTTTACACTTTTATACTTTTATTCCTGAGAATTGTGGATTTTTTGTTTTTTGCTTTTTTTTTTACTTGCTGCATGACTTTTCACTTTAGATGTAATGCTTTTACAGTGAAAGTCTGTCCTTTTTAAGAACACACTGTACAAGAAGACCAGTGCCAGAGGTAAAGGAAAAGACACAGCAAAAAATCTTTATGGTAAGAAATAAAGAGATAGCATATTGTTGTCAGCATTAAGGGACACGAAAAAACCCTTTTCTCTTTAAAATATCCATCACACTCTTGAGTTTCCCCTTAGGGAAAAAAAAAATTTCAAAACAGTTATAATAAAAAAGCCTTCAGGAAGAGAACTGAAAAAAATTAGTAGGTTTTGGGAATGGATGAGAGTGCTTTGTTTAAATAATCTTGTTCTCATCACTTACCCTTAGTGTAGGCAGACATCCCATGGCAGTGATCTAAAGACAGATAAATGACAAATCTTATTGGTGGTGTCTTTTACCATTTAATCCCTTTTTTATAATTGCTTTTATTTATTTGTCATATGGAGAGAATGGAACTGTTTCTTTATCTGTGAAATGGCAGAAGGGCAGATGGTAGCATGTGCCAGTTCATGAGAACTAGTTCCGTGCTATTATCACTAGAGCCTTATTTACTATAGTTTTATGTCCTCACAGTTCTGATTCTTTCGTCCTAAGTGCAGTTATTAATTAAGGACTTTGGGGTCCCCCTCCAGTATATTTCCAAAACAAATCAACCAAAAAAATGTTCCTATTTTTATCAGGTACCTATAGAACAGCACTGTTTCCAAAATCTATGCTTGTTGGCATAGTAAAGGAAGATGAGAGTAGAAGTTGCCATTTGAATTACTCACTATACTTTATATATGACAGGGATTAGAACAGAAAAGTGTAAACAATCCTAAAGTAAAATCTAGGTTACTATCCTTGCTACCAGCTCTTTATTACAGCCTCTAATTATGCAAATCGCACTATTTAATTGAAGTGTAAATTACTCTAATGTACATAATCTCTGAATTTGGCCTGCTGTTTTCATTCATTTTCCATGACCCCTGCATTCTGAAGGAGGTCTTAATTAAAGTGCTATAGTAGACAGCCTAGCAGCAAGTCGTTATTAGCTGGTGTAACAAGAACAGAACATAAATGCAAGTCATGAGTCACATCTCTAGATTTCACCTCATCAACTTTGAGACAGCTCCTTTATGCATCTGTGTGCTTCAAGTGGAGAGGTACTCTAACTGTACTAGAACTTTAATGCCAAATGAGCTGGCATAGCAATATTTGTTATGCAATTTGATATACCCTTATATGCTGGACTGGCACTCTGAATTCCACTTGTAGTCTGTTGAAGATGAAAGGAAAAATATAAATAAACTGTTGCATCACACTCCTGCTAGATTTTTCTATTAGTACTTTAAATCACTGACTTTAAGCTGCTGTTCTGATTCAGGCTCTGCATGAGCCTATCGCTCTTTCTGCTAATTGAAGCAGGATCTTATGGAAGCTGCCTTTTATTAGGAAAGGCAGTTTGGAACTGCTGATAATATTTCACCTTTTTCCATTTCTGATTTTTTAAAATGTATATTATTATTATCATTAATAATAAACAGAAAGTGTTCAGGAGCTCAATGTTTCAGTATTTTTGTCTAGAGAAAGTTACTTATTTATCAGTGACCAACCTACAGCATTCCTGGCTGGTTTTTTTGCCTGTTACTGTTGTCTTTTTGAGGAGACAGCAAGCAGGGACAGAGGAAGCAAGGAAGGACTGTAAATCAAGAGAATATTTCATTTCTGTCTTGAATCCATATTTGCAGTGCCTATAACGCAGTAATAAATAAATGGTTCAGGAAGTGTGTTTCTGTATAAGTGCTTTTTTAATCTATTCTGGTAGAAGCTGGGTGTGTTGGAAGTTGTCTGTTTCTGAGACATGATACTGTAAGAGTGAAGTAGTTTGCAGAAATTTCTGTAAAGGAATTTGTTAATGTTCTGAAGTTTCCCACTTGTTTCACAGTGATAAGTTTGAGAAGAGGTAAAAAACAGAGAAAAAGTAACATCTGTTTAAGGATGATGAACCAAGAAATTTTTTGTACTCAGTAGCAAAATCTGCCCTAGGCCACTAGCCAGCCAGCTTGTGTGATTCTGTTTCTAATGAGCCATATGCCTATTGGAGTGTATGTGGAGGCATGTGTTTAGACAGGGTTAATCTGATGGATAAGAGTGGGTAGGGTACAAAAAATTGGACTTACTAATTTCACAGGTCAGGGAGGAATGTGTTTTTCTGATGGTTGTAAGCATTAACCACATGAAAGATCCCTCTTATTCTCCCAGTTGGCGCTTCTGAAATGCTACCATCTCTGAACACCTCACATATTTCCTTCTGTATGTGATGTGGTCTTCCTTATTCTTGTTCCCTTGATTGTAATTCTCCCTCCAGCAGACAAAGAAGACCTCTTTCATCTGTGAAAGATATCTGTGAAAGAACTTGAAGGCCAGGACTGCCTTCTCTCTGACACCTAGTTATCTTCTGTACATAGTCTGCTCTGTATCCCAGTCTTGCTTAATTGTTAGCCTGTGTCTTCCCATTTTCAACTGGTGGGAGTCTCTCTCACTGTTTTATAAATGTTAGTATTCAGTGATACTTAGTGTGTCTATTGACACAGTTGGCCTTTTTTTCAGGCACCCTTGTTTTCTCAAATTGAGCTTGGCTTCTTGTTTAGCGGAGCAGGGGACATAATATAGAAAGCAAGCTGAAAAATATATTCATAAGGTATGTACCTTATGTCTATATAATGTAAAAATCTCAGCATTGAAATTGTTAACCAGAAAAAGAGTATGTGAGAAATAATTATTTTGCTGTAGCGTTGTGTGTGAATTTGGGTTAAACTTCCAATGCCTGTTCTCTTTACATTCCAGTGAGATGTGTATCTGTAGATATATATTAGAGGAATTCACCATATGTTAATAAGATGAAACAGATCACAGTCTTAATGATCAGCTTATGCTGTTTACAACTGAAAGAACATGGTTAGTATTCAAGAAGTTCAAGCAAATCTTTGCGTAAGTGGATACTTTCAAGTGCTACGCTTTGCAGCAGACTGGCAATTTTGGAACATTACACTGTAGTGGATTGCTGTAATTATCATAATTGCCATTACCTAATCAAAGAATGGACTGGCACTCTTTTGTGCTCGACTTCCTCTGAATCTTTTGTCTAGTCTGTCTCTTTCATTTGATCAGATAGAGAGCTGCATATAGACCCTCAACATATCAACACTTGATAGATGGTATGTGCTTGTAGAGTCTAGAAAGGGAATATGTTGTTGTTGATGCTAGATGAAGAAACTGCATACACTTAAGCACTAAATCCTCGTAGTTGGAGGTCTGAGGTAAAATTTTGTTCGTTTCTGCTGAAGGATGCCTAACATTAGCATTAAATATACTTGCTGTTTCAATGTACCAAAAAAAACGTAAAGAAGTAGAACATAAGCAATTTGTTCAAGTCAGAGAAGATATAACCAATTAAAATTAATAATAATTTAAAAGTAGATTAGATTTTTGCTGCTCCAAGTTGTCATTATGTTTTGGTTCACTTCAAATGTAATGTCTGACCTGAAGTAAGGATTTATCAATGTCTTGAGTACTTGCAGAGATATGGGAATGATTCATACTGCTGAAAAAAATGCTAATTGAAATGTGCAAGGGTAGTTGTATGAAGAAATGTTTATGCCATGCATACAACACAAAAGATAGACTCAGAGCAAGTTCATTTTACATTTGTGGACAGACAGCAGCTATTTAAAATGAAAGTACCTTTGAGCACCTTCTCTCTCATAACTTTTATGTGTCAAGTATTAGTAGTTTCATCACAGTAACAGGAGACATGTCAAAAGAATCTCTGCTGGGAAAAAAAGTAGCAATTGAGATGTGTGTATATGCTGATTAGATTTCGTAGCTTGTTGACTAGAATGAATACCTGATTTAAAGTCATGAAGTTGTACATTGCATCAAAAAGTGAGATGGAGGCCTGTATTGTCCAAAATTTCTGTTCCTCCTCATAAAGGTATGTAATAAATGATAATGTAATAGATGTATATATATATGTATATTGGAACATTATTGCATGACTAATTTCAAAATGCAGAAATGACTGGTGTACGCGCAAGAGAGCATTTTTATTTACCTGTACAGCTGCCTACAGGGGGGAAAACCAAAGTCAAGTTGTTAAATATATGCTAGCTATTTTAGCTCTTTTATTTAGCTATTTTTTTTTTTATAGAACAGTAGAATATTCTGAGTGAGTTTCATCTCTTGGATTTATCTAGATACTTCAGGCTGTCTTTTCAGTGGAATGAAAATACCTCTAAACTGGAGGCAATTTGCCCTTTTCTTCTATATTTCTGTGTTAACCGTAAGATGAATAGCCATCATTCATACTTTTACCTACTGTCTTTAAAAAGAATGACCATGAGGCTAACCTTTAGATGCCTGCATTTGGGTTCTGTGAATCCCACCAGTTTATGAAATTATTTACCCCATCTGTAATGTTTTAGTAGAGTGCAAATAAAACGCATAGAAGCCTGCATGGGCTGGAGCAAAGAACCTCTGCTGTTGATAGGTAGATATGAGTACTTTTTCTGAATGTCTTGTTGTAGTTTATGGAGTGTTTTGAGCTGCCTTAGAAGTGACATCTAGACTAGTAAATTAAATAGTGCTATGGATTATTCCCAGGCTCCCATGCACTGCAGTTTGCTAGCCTGTAATGTCACATTGTTAGAACAGCCACTAGCTCACTTTTGCCCTGCGCGAGCTAGTATCCTTCCCAAACAATTCCTGCTTGTTGTTCCGGGATTAGCATGAGTTAGTGACTGGTCCCAGTAGGCAGTCTGGGTGAGGCCATCTTCATGAAAGACAGCTTGGTAGTACAGGTGCCAGTTCTGTGCCAAATGGCCTCAGTGCCAGGGAACAATCCCAATCCCATTTGATTGACTAGTTTATGAGACATCTATCAAATACTCTACTGTCGTTATAGTAATGAAAATTGACCTTCTTTCTGCACTGTGGTTGGTGTGCTATCTATGTAGTCCACGGGAAAAGATGAAAGAAATAAGTTTTCAGCACTCCTTGCCAAGGACCCATTGTCTGCTCTGAAGCTGTTACCTGCTCTGTGCTTCTCCGAGACAGCAGCTTGTATAAAATAAATGGATCAGTGCTGTCGCAAAATTGTTTTTGTATAGTGTGACACAAGATTAATATATTTCCAGGTTGACTGAGTAGTTTGATTTCTTTCTTCTTTGGTGCTTCTTCTGTCTTAAAAATGCCTTAAAGGCCCTGAAAATATAAACGGAAACAGGTTTTTTTAAGCTGAAAACTGTTAAGAATTGGAAATGTTCAGATTGTCTGTGAATACCATGACATGTTGTTTTCCAGAATTTGCTTTTTGGAAAGGAAGTCTTGACTTCATTGCATCAGTTTAGAAGTCTGACTTCCCACAGTACAAAAATGACATCCTACTTTTTTTTTTAATATTATTATTATTATTTTTCAGTTGGATTTAGACCTGACCATATTCTAGCCTAATCAATGCTTACTTGCTTATCTATCTCAGAGTTTCCTGTTTGAGGAGTTCATTATTTCTCTCTTCAAGTATGTTGCTATATCATGCTTATGGTGCAGAATGAGATATTCCACTCCCATGTACCTGACTATTAGTACAGTGTATTTGAAGCACATAGGTACAAAGACTAGGAACTTTAAATTCTGTAAGGGTAAAGCTATTAAAAAGCTAAGCAAACTTTATTTTTCTTATAGACAAAAATAACCTTGCATGTTTATATCAACAGTTATGTTCTGCTTTAGTTAAATTCTAAAGTGCTGTTTGCCAACTGGAGGAAGCACTGAATAATACATTATTAGAGATGCAGTATTTGTAAGAGTCAGAATACTACCAAGGTAATTTATTAAGTAATTCAGTGAATCTCATTTCCAAAGTATGTAGGCTTTTTTATCAGGAACAAAGGTCCATATACTTTTTGAAAAGTAACTTTAAGAAGCATTTAGCAAAAGCAGAATTTAAATAAACTCAATCTTGATATTCGAACTGAATTTTTACTATACTACCTTCTGAGGTTGCTTATTTGGTGTGAATGTGCACAGTGATCAGTTGTATGATTTATAACAAAAAGCCAGCATTTTGCAAAAACATGTAACATTTGAGTATTTTTTTCCCAAGAAAGTTGAAAAGGAAATGTTATGGGTTGCTTTTAAGAATGTCTTTAAAAGCACAGTCCATATAAAAAATAATACTGAGTTTTATCAGTAAGTGTTTGATAGACTTTTTAAACACTAAAGAACTAATTTTCTATAGAACATCTTTTTAAAGTATTTTGTTCCCTGTGCTTGTATAAACAGTTGCATCATTGCTTTGCATAGGAAACTGAAATGATAGTATAACCTTCATGCGAGAGAGATGTGGAATTGTTTCCCTACTTATAAGTGGTTCCAGAGAGATTTGTGCACTAAGAACTGAGTACAAACTGGACTAAATATTTTAACTGAAAGCAAGGAACCTGGGGAGAAGTGAGACTGGGGGGAAGTATCTACACTTCTGATCTCTCCCTGAGAATTTTTGCAGTTATCAGTGGAAAGTGGGAAGTGTAGTTAGCAGCTAAAAGCCTAAACACTTTCTGAGATCTTTGTTAGATATAAGTCTAAATGTTGTTAGAAGACCTTGGGAAATAACTCTAAGGTAAAGTTGTTTTCTGCAATTTATGTTTGGAGGAAACTGGTGCAAAGTTCAATGACAGTTCAAAGTCAAGAAAAGTCAGACTGAAAGCCGGTCTTCATACTGAGGAATTTCTAACAAAGTCTTCATTCAAATCAAAATCTTTGTACCAGAAGTTGAACACCTCTTTCTGAGATAGTATTTCACAAAGAAGAACTAGAATTTGCTGTAATACATTATGTTATTTTTGTTTCCTGAATACCATTAATACATTTCTTTCACAGGAATTGCTACAATTTTTCTAAGTAATAGGCCCATGAGTTCAAGTGTTCTGCCCTTTCCTTGCTGTCTTCATTTGTCCAGTGCTCAAAACACTTTCAGCAGACAGCTGTCAGTTCTGTTAGGAAATAATTTTGTGGCACACTTGTCTTTGTCTGTTGGCTCTTTAGTTTGTCATCCAAATCACACTTCAGAAAGCAAATAAACTACAACATAACCTCCCGAAAATAAGTACTTCTGATTAAATTATAATTTTTCTGAAATTTGCAGTGATTTCAGCTTGCTGGTTCTAAAATTGAAAGCTTAGACGTGGGTAAAACTAAACAACACAACTATCTTACAATTATGGAGGTTTTCAGAAAGATAGGCAAATACTAGATCCAAGAAATTGCTGTCATAAAAATATTAATACTTGCTTTATCTACGGCCTCTGAGACATGGAGGCAGAGAAGGGCAGACAAATGAGATACTAAATATTAATTGTTTTATTTTAAACTTTGGGGTTTTGTTTGGTCGGGTTTTGTTTGGTGGTTTGTTTTTTCTCATGTCTCATAGTCATGGTTTTATAGTCCAAGTATCTGAAGACATGCTGTTTCTAATTTTTTATGAAGTGCAATATGTACATCCTTCCTGGGTTTTTTTGTACTAAAATTATTACTAGCTACTTTATTTACTCATTATAAATTAATTGTTGCCTAAATATCTGTTTCAAAATAACACCACTGTAACAATGAATGTTTTCACAATGTTTTGGAAAGTATGACAGGGAACTGAACTTGAACCTTTATGTGCCTAGTGGGGTCCCTTTCTCTACCAGTTTACTTATGAATCTTTTATCTGCATCTTCTGCCTCCTTTGTGCAGACCAACTTTGGAACTGTGTGCTTGGGGTTTTTACTACTGTTTGCTTTCTATACATGCCTTCTCAATGTGAAAGGTGCCCATTTTGTAACTGTGCCATTATTGTCTATGTTTACAAGGCTGTGGAACATACACAGACAAAAACTTCCTTCTAACTGGGTCATGAACCCAGCCTGTTATTTCCTGCCAGGCCATGTTTCCAAACATAAGACAATGATTAAGAATAGACATTGAAGAGAAACCTGGAACATAGCACCTTGTTTCAAATTTAGAGATTTCTCTTCTTCAGTGACCTTCGGACTCATTTGCAGTGTGTGAAGGTGGCAACCTAACCACACTTAACTTGCAAACAGTGCTACTTAATGTTATTGCCAGTAGATGGCATTCTTTATATTAACTAACTAACAATTTGAAACTTTTTTGTCTGTTTTTTTGTGGGGAGCAGGGAGGGAAAGTTGTAGACATTTGATTTTCAGAGTGTTCATGGAGAATATACATACATTCTATTTTGAAATGTTTGACAAAATTCCTTACTTCAAGAAAGTAATATTACCTTTATTTAAAACGCACATCATTTCAGACTCATTTAATGATGCAGTTCAGCTGATATAGTAATTTTTACTTTTATTTGTGGTGACGAAGAGGAAAAGATTTTTCTTTTCCTCTTTTGGAAGATAAAATAATATTTAATGGAAAGCTTAGAGTTTAATATTGCTGCTTTCTTCAAGAAAACTTCTTTAAGATATATTTGCTCTTCCCTACTGCTTACTGTTTGCAACTCCTAGAGACTATAGACACAACCATTTTTTCTGTAATGACCTGTGGCAGAGCTAGGGGAATAACCCAGCAACCTGAGTCCAGGTGTAATTTATAGGTCACTAACAGTTTTATTTCCTTTTTTTTTTCTTCCCCTTTTTGAATACTTAATCCAAAGACCACTAGTTAAGAAGGAGATATATACTCTCAACAGATTTTTTTTTTTTGACCTGTGTTAATGGACACTGAAATAAGACAGCTGGAAGCCAACAAGATTTTTAGTACAATAGTCATATTGGAATCTATGACCTTTGCAATGATAAATGAGATACTGAAGTGTAGAAGATATTTCAAGATCTATTGCATTTGAAAATGTATTGTATATTCCACCGCATAAGCCAGATATTGATCCTTGTGGCTTTTGAATGTGTTGAATGTTTATTTCAAAGGCACCAACCAGTAGGCAGGAACTAGACATCCCTGAGCACTAGAAGTGTGTGCACTAGAAGTCTAATGTCCCCTGCTGGGGGTTCAATTTGCTATCACATGTGAACTTAGTCCATCAATTTATGTCTGTACAACTACCATTTACCCAGGTGTCAGCTTGAGGTGAGTGTGAGCAACCTCTCAAATTCTGGGCAAATGGAGGAAGTACTGCCAAATGTAGAACACTTCCAGATACAACTATTGATGATGACTATATATCTACTTAAGTCATGAATTTGTATCAGCAATGACTTTGTTTCTAAATCTAGCTTTTGAATGACGATGATTTTCAGCCCTAATAGTGTACAGCAGTATCAAACTGAAGTTGGAAGATCCTCTATCTCAGTAGGTCAACTACCTACATAGGCCTATGCCTTGTAGCATTGAAGAAACAAAATAGAATTCTACCTTACTGCACATTTTTGCTATATGGAAAAAAATCTGTTATTCTGAGGACCATCAGTGACCTGGTTGCAGTGGTTAATTCCTGTCATGATCCTGTAGTTATAGGACCAAGTTGAGGGACAGGGAAGAACTAAGGTGTTTCAATTATGTTTATGATTATGGACAAAATGCCCATGGAAGGAATATTCAGGTCATCAATATTGCTGTGTTACCCAGAGGTTATTCCATTTACACGATCTTCATTGGAAATATCCTTCATGAATACCGCTTCCTTAGGTAAGATGCTGCCAAATGAATTTGTCTCAAATACTGCCGTACCACGTAAGGAACTGCATTAATTTTATGTAGCTTAAGGAGTAAGATACTTACCCTTCTCTGCACAGAGGTTCAGATTTTTATGCTAAACACACAGTAAAGCATACTTGAAGAGTAGCTCAAAGTATCTCCCACCATTTAAAGTTTCATATAAGCTTTAAGTGGACTCTGAAAGTAAAAGGAATTAATAGAAATCAGAAACATCACAAACATATGCAAACTTATGTTTTTATGTACGTAATGGCATACTGGAATTCTCTTTGCTTCCCATGTTAAACTAGAGGTGCACTTTAATCTTTGTTGTGATTAGTAAATTTGATTTAGTTATCCTTAATCCATGCTTTCATCAAAAAGCACAGGCTACTAATCTGTTTTATCATCATTGAAATTATAATTGACTTGATCTGGCATGCAAATGTTATAAATTCTGGATCAATTAATTCAAATTTTTACCTCTAGTTACATTTTTTGGGCTTGTACCCAAATGAGTAATAGTTCTGTTTTATTAGTTTCAGTATGTTTTAATACTTAAAAGCTGTTGCCATAACCAAGAAATATGCTGATCTTTTTCACTTTTCTGGATGCAGAAAAAATTGAGTAGTTATTCTAAACAGCCTGAATTTTATTTGGTATTAGCTATCTTTTTAGTCCGTATCACAGATTCAAAGATATTTCTAGATACCTCTCTGTGATGCTTGCTACTGATCCATTAGCAATTTGAATATAATGCACCATTGACTGTCATCTAATACAGATATTTGCAAGAAATTATCAACACAGAGGCCTCTTGGTCTCATGAATATGATGTATTGAATATAATTATTGGCATCTTACATGCATTAGTCATAGGTGACTGATTTATGACTGGAGATATCACAGTGATGTTGTGGTCAAAAATGTATTTGTCCATTTTTTGTGAGGATACAGATGGATAATAATTGAATAATAAATAGCCAATGATTACTTTATAAGCATTTCAAGTAATTGACATAGCAAAAAGAAGGGTAGGATAAATAGAGGTAAATCATAAGAACTGTAAATATGGCTTTATTTCTTAAGCCTTAACAGTTCTTTGGTGGCAGTGGCAACCAAGGAAAAGACGGGGTAAAAAAAGAGCTCAGAAGAGAGAGAAGGAAGGGTATTATGGGTATAAATATAAATGCATTCATTAACATTAATACAGGTTTTCCTGAGATCTGAAATGTGCATTATGATGAGTTGTGTCTAAATCAAAGCAAGGTGGGCAAGAATCTGTCACTTGTGGAATTATCAAGCATGCCAAACTTCAGACAGTAACTACAGTTCCATTCTTGGGTCATATCAGTGAATATATTAACAGTAGGTCACAGGAATTTGACAGAAAACTCATTCCCAATGTTGAGCATAGCAAAGATCATGAGCATCTTGAAGACATCATCTGTCTTTTGGGTAGGAAGCTTGCACATCTGTAAATTTGCAAGTTATATCAGTTTCCATTGAGATCAGGCAGATTGTTTCTCAGATGACAAACTTTCAAGGATGATCTAATAAGCAGATACTTAAAAAATAAAAAAATAAACAAGAAGAAACTACTAGAGTTCATTCTCCCATTCAGCAGTTTTTCTTGCTTCTATGCTTAACTTGTAAATTCTTAAGATTAGAGTTTCATTTCTTTATCAGAGTTATAAATGGTGTGATGGGTTTGGGTCAGCTAGATTTAGCTGCAATGAAAGTTAGACATGCAAGCATAGCCAGTGGAAGTAATAACTAAATTAAATATGAGTCTGGTTTAGGTGTAAATAACTCAGACTAAATGACCTTATAAATGGTGCTTACTGATGAAGAATAGTATATCAACTGTCATTTTTGTCACATGGAAAGTATAGCTGTGTTTCTGAAGAGCTCTTTCTGAGGTGGTAAATGTGGTTCTTTCTCAATGGGAATGACTCATCACAAATTTGATATAGTGACATTTTCAGGTTTTATTCCATCTTGTCCATGTAGCTTAGTGTTATACTCTTCAGTGTTGTATGTTGACTAAAGTGAGTCAGCAAGGTGACATAGTTTTGTCTAGATTCATTTAAAACGATTGTGGAGCAATAGATCCTTTAGATAACGGAGTGTGTTTATGATTTTTTCTGCTTTGTTCATACTATTATGTTCATCTATACATATGCTGCTGAAATAATTCACTTTTTCTAATGATAGTTGTCCTTAGTCAAGCCCCAGGATCCTTAACTGAAATTTTGGATAATGGTGCTGTTGGAAGTCATGTACTGAGTGGATAGTGACTACTAATACCTGATCCGAACAATCCAGGGAGGTAGAAGCACAAACTGCCAATACTTTAACAAAATTTCTTTACAACCAAGTTCTGCATGGTATTATTAGATTTTCACTTGGTACCTGGATAGTACAAATACACAATTTAAAAAAAATAATTCAGGAAATGTAGCCATTGCACTGTACTTCTTTTTGAGTATTAATATGTTTTAAATAAGGTCAAGTTGGAACTTCTTTACAATTGGCAATAAAGAGCTATCAGGGTAATAAAGAATGGTAGATAAGAAAAAATTGGGGGCAACATCATGAACATTTGTAAAAAATTATGCTATATTAATCATAGATATATAAATTTTTATAAATTTACACAATCATGAAAAAAAAATAGCAAGGAAAATTCTTTTCAATTCTTTCTCCTCTTTTACTACTTCAGAATATTTTAAAAACCAGTACTTAAAGGTATATATTCCCTTTGTTCAGCTTATCTATTTTAACCTATGACAACAAAATCAAGTAAAACTCCGTATCCTATGAAAAAAGCATCAAAGGATAGGCTAAGACAGTTGCACTGTTTTCATAGGTAGTAACAAACCTCTTAAGATCAAGCAATGACTTATTAACAGAGAAAAAGTTGAAGAATTGAGACTTAAAAACCTTTCTTTATTTATTTTTTTAGCTTTTTTCCCTCCAGCACCATCTACTTCATTAATAAAACACCAATATGTTGAGATGATATTCTGGATGTTAACGATGAGACAAGTGGGACCCATTCTCTGTTCCAAAAGGCCCTATGTTATAGTGTTTCTAATTAGGCTTGTAGCAGAGTATATTACACAAATTTTACATTTCTTACAGAGAAATAAATCACAGGACAGTTTTGTAGTTTTGCAGGTAGCTTCAAGGTAACCTCTTGCTTCAGTTTGATAGCTCAGATCTCTCAGTGTTTGCCTTCAAAGACACCACATTAGTGTAAAGGAAGCATAAAATACTGCATCGTGGGTCTGTTAAATGGCACTATTTGTGTGAGAGGAGACACATAATGGCAAGCTAATGATTCTATTGTGTCTGTGTGTTTAATAAACCAAACTGAAGTTTGTATTTAGGTGCTGCATTTAGTCAATAGCTACCTCAGTTTCAATTAATCTGCAATCATCTGTATTCTCTTGGTGCCTCTGGTCTGCACTCAGGAGTTGGCAGCAGCATTTCTGTAAGCACTATATGTCTATGCAGCAACAAGTGATGGCTCTTGTCTGAAGAGGTTTCTTGTTTTAGGAGGGACTGTTCCGTTCTGTTGACAATGAGTAATGCCATATGGGAGACAAAAGAGAACATTGCCTTCTCAGACTTAGTGTTATCTGAGATTTTAATTGTTATCTTGTCCTCTGTGTTATCAATTATGACGTCGCTTTCTCTGCTCTGGGGTCCAACAAACTATAAGATTTATTGTGAAACTTGATATTCCCCAGTAACAAATACATAATCAGATACTTAAAAACAGCATCAAAAAATATTTTGAACTTTTAGTCTGAAATACTGAGTAAATCCTGCTTCACTGCCTTTAGTGGGGCATCAGTTCTAGTAATTAGGCCAGACGCGATACCTGGATGAAAAATTTCAACACAGTTATTTATGTGATTTTTTTATTCATACTTTGAAAGCTTCTGTCAGCTGCTTCGAAGAGGACTTTGGGATACTGTAAAGAACAGGAAAAAATTCTAAATAAAATGCCAACTCTTGCAGAATTATTAAATTTTTTAAGTGCTATTTGCTAGTAGCCTTTCAGCTTATCTTCATTTCACAAATGCAAAGTGGAAATGCATCAATGGCAATGACATTTACAATTCAACCCATAGCATCAGTATATTCAAAATCATACAGAAAACTATATATTCATGGCTGCATTCATAACACTGCCCCTATTAATGACTGTATTTTCTTTCTTAGGAGTCAGTGAGAACTGCCTACACCTCTTTTAAATTTTTGATCTGCATCTGAAGGTGCTGATCTTTCTGATTTTTGATTGATTTTCTTTGGGAGTAAAAATATTTTGAGAATGGAAGAAGACAAGGAGTGATTTTTTTTTTTTTTTGGTGGGCTTTTTTTTGGGGGTTTTTTTTGGGTGTTGTTTTTGATTTTTTTGGGTTTATTTATTTATTTGTTATTATTTTTCCTTTCTTTTTCCCCTCTTAAAAGTTTATCCCTTTGATACCTGGAAAGAAATAGACTTCTCTGTACTCGGAGTCAAGCAAGAATGGGTATAATTCATGAATGTTTTAAGCCTTTTCTCATCTGACTTTTTCTAGATTATTGTGTCTGTTCATGGATCCACTGGCAATCTTGAAGGGATTCCTGCTCTTCTGTGAGGGATGCATGTAAGGGAGCCAAGCTTTGTAACATGGAGTTTGGCGTATCACATCTGAATCTCCCAAAGCTTTTCATGGTCAGTGAATAGATAAAGAATCAGACATACTATTTCTTTGCTTCAGTACAGCAATTCCTGTGTTGTTCAGTTTTGCCTAGGCTGAATCAAGATGTCTTTGTGTGTTTTGGCAGAAGTATATGAACTCTCACTTTAACGGATATTCCACGACTGGTGGTACCTCTTAGCTTCCATTTTATAAACAGGGTAGTACAAAACTATTTTCAGTTTTGCTGTAAATATAGATAGATGATGCCTTTCATTAATATATATTATAAGGCTGCAGTCAACAGTGGCAGCTAATGTGGTATCCAAGTTCCCTCCATAGACAGGACCTAACTTCTGGGAAAAGAAAAAAAAGAAGGCACAAAACCTATGCACGTATTCCATAGTCGGGTTGTTGGGAGCAGAAATATCTGAGCCTATTTACTGTTTGTTCCTACTGAAATTACTTTTTTCTTCC
>NW_009919599.1:0-488 GCF_000696875.1 Nestor notabilis
TATATCATTAGCATCACAGAAACATGGTGGGATGGCTCCTGTGATTGGAGCATTGGAATGGAAGGTTATAGGCTCTTCAGGAAAGACAGGCCAGGCAGATGTGTCAGTAATAGGCTGGAGAGTATGGAACTCTGTTTGGGGGCAGGTGATCAGTGAAGAGAGAGCTTGTGGGTCAGGGTCAAAGGGAGAACAGTGATGGGGGACATTACTGTGGAGATCTGTTACAGGCTGCCCTATCAGGAGGACTCTGTGGATGAAGTGCTCTATAGACAGATAGGAGTAGCCTCATGCTCACAGGCACTTGTCCTTATGGGGGACTTAAACCATCCTCATACCTGTTGGAGGGTCTGTACGGCCCGGCACAAGCAATCCAGGAGGCTTGTCGATTGGGTGGAAGACAGCTTACTCTTGCAAATAATAGAGGAGCCGACAAGGAGAAGTGCCATGCTTGACCTCGTGCTCACCAACAGGGACGGGCTGGACCTGTT
>NW_009919599.1:764-1378 GCF_000696875.1 Nestor notabilis
CAGGGATGGATAAGGAGCTAATGAGAAAACTCAGTGGGGAAAAAAGAAGCTTATAAAAGGTGGAAGTGAGGACAGGTGGCCTGGGAAGAATACAGGAACATTGTCCGGGAAGCCAGGGGCCAGGTCAGGAAAACTAAGGCCCAGTTAGAATTAAATCTGGCAAGGGATGTGAAAAATAACAGTAAGGGCTTCTCTAGGTTTGTAGCAAACAAAAGGCAGACTGAGCATAATGTGGGCCCTCTCCAGAAGCTATTGGGAGAACCGACTGCCCTGGATTTGGAAAAGGCTGAGGTTCTCAATGGCTTCTTCGCCTCAGTCTTCACTGGCAAATGCTCAGACCACACTGCCCAAGTCTTGGAAGGCCAATGCAGGGACTGTGAGAATGAAAACCTTGGGCTCACTGTAGGAGAGGATCAGGATTGAGTTCATCTTAAGAACCTGGATGTGCACAAGTCCATGGGACCTGATGAGATCTATCTGCGCGTCCTGAAGGAGATGGCGAGTGAAGTTGCAAAGCCAATGTCCCTCATATTTGAAAAATGGCAGTCAGGTGAAGTTCCCAACAACTGGAAAAAGGGAAATATAACCCCATTTTCAAGAAGGGGAAAATTGAA
>NW_009919599.1:1960-2640 GCF_000696875.1 Nestor notabilis
GACCAGTCAGGCTCACCTCTGTGCTTGGCAGGATCTTGGAGCAGATTCTCCTGGAAACCATCCAAAGCACATGAAAAACAACAAGGTGGCTGGTGACAGCCAGCGTGGCCTCACTAAGGGGAAATCCTGTCTGACCAATTTGGTGACCTTCTATGATGGGGCTACAGAACTGATGGACAGGGGCAAAGCAGTTGATGTCATCTACCTGGACTTGTGCAAAGCATTTGGCACTGTTCCACATGACATCTTTGTCTCTAAATTGGAAAGACATCAATTTGATGGATGGACCACTCAGTGGATAAAGAATTGGATGAATGGCCACACACAAAGTGTTGTGGTCAATGGCTCAGTGTCCAGTTGGAGACCAGTAATGAGTGATGTCCCTCAAGGGTTGCTGTTGGGACCGATCTTGTTCAACATCTTTGTCAGTGACATGGACAGTGGGATTGAGTGTGCCCTCAGCAAGTTTGCTGATGACACTTAAGTTATGTGGTTTGGTTGATATGCTGGAGGGGGAAGGGATGCCATCCGGAGGGACCTTGACACGCTTGAGAGGTGGACCAATGCCAACCTCATGCAGTTCATCATAGCGAAGTGCAAGGTCCTACACCTGGGTCAGGGCAATCCCAGGCACAGCTACAGGTTGGGCAGAGAAGAGATTCAGAGCAGCCCTGCGGAGA
>NW_009919599.1:3218-7305 GCF_000696875.1 Nestor notabilis
GTGGGTTCCCTGCATGTGGCAGGTGGGTTGGAACTAGACGATCTTAAGGTCCTTTCCAACCCTAAGTATTCTGTGTTTCTTCTTTATCTGCATCTAAGAATGACCTTGCATGCAGCATTTTCCACATGTAGATTTCACGGTAAAATCAACTCATTCCATACTTGGTGTCCATAGCATTTAAGAAAGAATACAAATCCTCTATCTCTGATAAGCTGGAAACCAGTCCAAGGGTATTAAAAAATAACAAAACTGAGAATCATATTGTACTTTAATGGCTGTTTAGTAGAATAGTCCCCAATTATCCATGTTTTGAGACATGTTTTAATTATAAAGCTATGATTAAACTGTGGAATGTGGTGAATGCTGTAAAAAGAAAACATCCTGAACATGGCTTTTACATATTCATATGTGTTTGAATCTTAATAGAATAGGTTTGTTGTTCTTGTTTGAAACTGCTATTTTAAAAGAGCAAAATGCACAAAAAAGTGAATACATAAATTGTGAGGGAACAATGAAATTCCATTTCAACTTACCCAAGAGGTAGCATTTATTAATGGGCAGTTGGCACTGGAAAGTAGGAAGATAGTATGTGGGTTATTTTAAATTATTACATATCTTCTTACTTAGAATATAAGTAATTACATTAGTACAGTTAACTACAAAAACAAGCAATAAATTCACATTAGTTTGTTGAATCTATGTTAGCAGACATCCTTGGTGTGTAATTCAGATTAATATTTATAGCTCTGCATGAATTTCTTGTACTTGGCTCTGTAAATTTAGCTGGGAGGACACAAACAACTGTGCTTAGTTTTGTGATGCAATGAGAAAAGTCCATGCTGATTGAAGTCCAAAAATTATTTTCAAGTATAAATATATATTTGTGCTTCTGTCTTTCCAAAGTGCCTGAGCTAAAAAAAGCATTCCAAGCTTTTTTTTGAAAAAAAACCTTTCAGCTTCAGGATACAGTGTTACTGCATTAGAATGTGAAAGCTTACATTCAGCATATATGTACGTAATTTTTTTCAAAGCAAGAAACCTTCAAACTTTCATCTTAAAATCTAAGGCATGGTTAAATCTCTTAGAAAGATCCCTCTGTCTTTGCATTCATAGTTTTTTCCATATTTTCAGATGCTATTCTAAGTATTTTGCTTTCTCCCAAGTGTCTAATGTTTTGAATTAGTGAGAGAAGTCTAGTTTTTCCATCTTCTGTATTCAGAAGTTCTAGGATCTTTCCAAACTAATGAGGTCAGTATCTTGTGTTGGGAGGTGTCTTATATTTGGGATTGTTTGCAGAAGCAAAACACACTGGTACTGGGCACAAAGACAGCAACTCTAGTACCAGCAATACCCATAGGAATGTTGTATTAAAAAAAAATTACCTCATATGAAGGAAGATAGGCTCCTGAGGCAGCTAGCAAATTATCATTCACCTCCCAGCATTCCGTGTTATAATTGTTTTTGTGGATAGCTAGAACTTGGGAAGAAAAACATATCCTTTAAAATAAGCAATGGATATTAAGGTCTAAGGAAACATTTTAAACTGATAAATGCTTAGAATAATGCATGAATTGCAATGCTAATGTATTATCGGCCATTAACATAAAAGATATGGCCCAGATCAAGCAAACTCAATATTTACACCTAATTAAAGTAGCCCCTACAAATTTTTTGAAACTGTATCTCACTGCCAATGGACAACATGTTTTAAAGCTACTGTCTGTATTCCCTGTTCAGTGGAAAGGTGTAGATCTGTCTGAGGATTGATGGTAAAAAAAATCTTCCTAAATTAGTCCTAATTTAGAAAACTACCTCTGCAGTGTTTGAAAAGTGGATTGAATGCAGGAAGTAGAGATAGTTCATTCACAGATTAATAATCTAGTATGTAGAAAAATAGTTCGAAACAGGCATAATGGTAGACTGGACAGTAGGTCAAATGATGTCCTTTAAAACACACTGTAGTTTGTACTGAGCAACTTAAAAATACTGCTATTGAGCTTAGCCCCCAGAAGTGAAAGCTGGAAGAAATTCCAGTTTCCAAAATGTATAAAGATGGCCTTATCCTTTAAAAAAAAAGTGGGGGAAATTTTATGTTTGATAACTGAAGGTATTTAAATGGCACTCAATTAATCTTAATACTCTTTAATACCTCTCCCTCACTAAGAGCTCTCTACTTAGTGGTAAAATATATTCCAATCCACTGCTTCACCAATAGTGTCCCTTCCTAGCCCAGCAACTATTACAAAAATCATATAAAACTAGAAGTTAGCAGCAAACAAATCACAAAGAATACTATTAGTTGATTTATCTATCAATTAATTGAATGCTCTAATTTAGAAAATAAAGTTGATTATCCAGCTCTGTCCAAAGCTTGTCTACACCATTAGAAACCCTTCTGATTTCTAATGCTGGTTTGTCATTGCACCATGTATTTTACATCTACTGCCTTAGTGAAAGTAAAATATTATGTCATGACTACGTCCATGTATTTAATACCATAACATAGTGTTTTGTTGCAAACACTGTATAACCCATTAAAAAATTAAAATGAAATTTAAAAAAAGGAACAGTTAAGTAAAGTTTGTACTGAACTAGGCCCATGTAAAATGCAGCATTTTCTGAACTGGAAACAAAAGGTAATTAATTAATGTCATGACACACCAAAATTTAACTTAGTTCGTCAGGGGTTTTTTGTTTTGTTTTGAATTTTTTCTTTCTTTTTTTAAGTAACAATATCCAAGGTGGAAGCAAACTAAGGATTTCAGCAATGTCTGAGCAGTAATTCCTCACTTTGCATTTCTGAAGTGCACAGAAATATTTCTGGCTTTACTGTTGTTAAATTATGTGCTGGTTTTGTGTCATTAATTTGTGATGACATAGATAAGAGAAGCAGCTTCATTCATGAAATAAAATCCTGCTTGTAAATATGCCTTTCAAGAGAAAGGAAGATCTGTATTTATTCTAAGTGTTTGCAGGTAGTGCATCTGTGTTAACTCAAATTATGGAAGTCAGGATTGCTGATGGGCTGATTCAGTGTAGCTCTTGCCAACAATTTTCAGAGATTAGGAGGTTGTTGGAAAGATATCAATGAAGGTTTAGGGATCACTGTCTGAAGTATTCTAAATTAACAGCTAATGGATGTTTTTAATAGCTCTTTTATAGATGAGTGCAGCTGAATGAAAACCGACAACAAGAAAGCTCAGCTTTGCTTAGTATGAGCTTTAACTTTTCTTCACACATGATGACCTGTCTCTGCACTAGCTTTCTCACTTTGTTTCTGCAAAGGGTAAAATTGCATTTATTTTATAGTTAATAAACATATCCGCACACACTTTAATCCTTTTAAGACTTTTTTTTTTTTAAATACCAGAGATTATTTTCTTCCTCAAATGCTGCATATACACAGTGATGCACTACTCTTTCCAAAGAATTGTTCATCCATCCTGCTGTTCCTGGCGAAGTTCAGTTCTTGCAGAAATGGTGAGCAGATATGAAAATAATGAATAGTCTTTGATTATAGCTGGTGTAATCAAGTTGTCTGACCTTCCTGGTGCACAAAGAGACCTCACTGAGGTATTCAATATTCAATTTCAGTGGCCCAAAGAGATGAATAAATATAAGTGAGACAGAGTTCATATGAAAGTATACCAGTGGGACAGAAAATAAATGTCTTGAAGTTGTGTTTTGCAGTAGAGCTCATAAGCTTCCTATCCTCATCTCCACTGATGCCAACTCCCTGTCAAAAGACAGGCTTTTTGTCGTAGAATAGGGAGAGATGTGACATCATTGCTTCTCTCTAGTTCACAGGTGTTTGAAATTAAGTGTTTTAACTGTCAAAATTTGGCCAACCGAAATTCATCAGCTACTCCCAAAAAATAACTTTCTCTATCCTTTTGCATGCAGCTTTTTTTCCCACTTCTGTGCTATGAAAATATCAGATGAATAAGCAATGTAATTTCCAATTTTAATTTACCTTTAGGTAGACAAAACGTTCAGCAACTAAATATCTTCTCCTCATCCTATGTAGTGGCAGGACAAGGGGTTAAACTTAAACGTGGGAAGTTTAGATTAGATGTAAGGAAGAAAT
>NW_009919600.1:0-2116 GCF_000696875.1 Nestor notabilis
CCACATCCCCATCCCACTGCATCCCCATCCCACATCCTGCTGCATCCCCATCCCGCTGCATCCCCATCCCACATCCCAACTGAATCTCCATCCCACACCCCAGCTGCATCCAGTCCCGCATCCCAGCTGAATCCCCATCCCCATCCCAGCTGCATTCGTTCCCACAACCACCACTGGGATCCTCATCCCTCATCCCGCTGCATCTGCTCCCGCCAGGTCCTGGGCCACTACCTGCGCCGGCAGCAGGATCCCGAGGATTTCATCCGGGAGATCAAGTCCATCGCCAGCGACCCGGATGAGAAATACTTCTTCAATGTCAGCGACGAGGCTGCCCTCAACGACATCGTGGACGCGCTGGGTGACCGCATCTTCAGCCTGGAAGGTGCCGTGGGGCTGGATCCGAGCTGGGATCCCCGGGAGGGCTGTGGGCAACCAGCTGGAATCACATCTGGAATCTTCAACACAAGTCCCATGAGGAAGGGCTGAGGGACCTGGGGGGTTTAGTCTGGAGAAGAGAAGGCTCAGGGGGGACCTTGTCGCTCTCTCCAACTGCCTGACAGGAGGATGGAGCCAGGAGGGGGCTGGGCTCTGCTCCCAAGGGATGGGACAAGAGGAAACAGCCTCAAGCTGCACCAGGGGAGGTTTAGATATTGGGATATTGAGAATATTTGGATATTGGGAAGAATTTATCCACCTAAAGGGTGGCCGGGCACTGGAACAGTGATGGAGTCATCATCCCTGGAAGTGTTCCCAAACCGTGTCCATTAGTGCCATGGGTTAGTGCTGGGGAATGGTTGGGCGGGATGATCTTAAAGCTCTTTCCCACCCTGGTTGATTCCATGATTCCAATCCCATCTCTTCCTCCCTCCTCAGGCACACACGGGTACAATGAGAGCTCCTTTGAGCTGGAGATGTCCCAGATCGGCTTTTCCCTCCACCTCCTCGGGGGCGGGATGGGCAGGATCCAGCTCTGGGAGAGGGCTGGAGCGGGATTTGTGGAAGTGGAAAACACTCCTCAGCCCATCCCGGGCTTGTGTCTCCCTGTCACAGCATCCAAGGAGGGGGGGTTTGGGGACAATGAGACATCGCCACACATGTGGTGCCCTCGAGGTGTGTGACACGCTTCCTTCCAAGCTCCCAGCATCACATCCCATGTTTCCACCTTCAGGATGGGATCCTCTTTGGCATGGTGGGAGCCTACGACTGGGACGGGGCCGTGCTGGAGGAGAGCCGGCGCGGCCGCATCGTCCCACCCCGGAAAGCCTTCCAGAAGGAATTCCCACTGGAGCTGAAGAATCACGCGGCTTATTTGGGTATGGAGGGGGGAGATATCCCAGGGGATGTGTTCCATGTCCCAGAGATGTGGGGCAAATGGGGGTTCCCAGTGTTCCTGGGATGCTCAGTGTCACTGGGATATTCCATGTCCCGAGGGTGCTTGATGTCCCTGGGATGTTGATGTCCCCAGGATGCTCAGTGTTCCTGGGATGCTCAGTGTCACTGGGATATTCTATGTCCATGGGATGCTTGATGTTCCCAGGATGCTCTGTGTTCCTGGGATGCTTGATGTTCCCAGGATGCTCTGTGTTCCTGGGATGCTCAGTGTCACTGGGATATTCCATGTCCCTGGGATGCTTGATGTCCCTGGGATGTCGATGTCCCCGGGATGCTCTATGTCCCTGGGATACTCAGTCCCCTGGGACGTTCAATGTCCCAAGGATGCCCAATGCCCCCTGGATGCTCGATGTCTCTGGGACACCCGGTACCCTGGGCTGCCCGCTGCCCTCTGGGGGGGGGACCCAAGCTTCCCGAGGGATGCCACCACCGCCACCCATGGCCTGTGTTCCTGCTCCAGGTTACGCCGTGTCCTCGCTGCGGCTGCCAGGGGGGCAGCAGCTCTACGTGGCCGGAGCCCCTCGCTTCCAGCACAAGGGCAAAGTCATCCTCTTCCATATGGACACCACGGGGGCCGTGGTGGTGGCGCAGGCACTGACGGGGGAGCAGGTAGGAGCTGTGTGGGGAGGGGGGCTTATGACAGCCCTGGCCTGACCCAGCCCTGCTGCACCCCCAGATCGGCTCCTACTTCGGGAGCGAGGTCTGTGCCCTGGATGTGGATGGT
>NW_009919601.1:0-9263 GCF_000696875.1 Nestor notabilis
CCACCCAGGCCCTCAACTTCGCCTTCAAGGATAAGTACAAGGAGATCTTCCTGGGCGGTGTGGACAAGCGAGCCCAGTTCTGGCGGTACTTCGCCGGTAACCTGGCGTCCGGGGGTGCCGCCGGCGCTACCTCCCTCTGCTTCGTCTACCCGCTTGACTTCGCCCGAACCCGCCTGGGAGCAGATGTGGGCAAAGCCAAGGCTGACCGGGAGTTCAGTGGGCTTGGTGACTGCCTGATCAAAGTATTCCGGTCGGATGGCCTCAGGGGCCTGTACCAGGGCTTCAATGTCTCTGTCCAGGGTATCATCATCTACAGAGCCGCCTACTTTGGCATCTACGACACTGCAAAGGGTAGGTTGACCCAAACGGCACTGAAAGGGAGATGCTGGGCTGCAGCAGGCCTCTAGTGCATTTCAGCAGGTGTTGGTGGCTCGCCAGCCGTTCTCATCAAAACCTCTCTCCCACAGGCATGCTCCCAGACCCAAAGAACACCCACATCATTGTCAACTGGATGATCGCTCAGACCGTCACCGCTGTTGCTGGTTTCGTATCATACCCTTTTGATACTGTCCGTCGTCGCATGATGATGCAGTCTGGCCGGAAAGGAGGTAAGTTCCTACCTCCTTGCGTAGAAAGTGTCAGGCATCCATGAATCAGCAGTTGGTGGTGGAGCTGAGGTGAAGGCAGAGTCACCTGGCTTTCACCAAGGCGTGTAGATCTCCTCACCCCTTGTAAGCTGGGGGTGTGAGAAGGGCTGCAGAGGTGGATTTCAGGCGGTGTGCACAGGTGGCTTAGTCCAGCATAGCTATAAGGTGGTGTGCACAAGTCAGGTATATGTTCAGTGGGTAGGAACAGAAGAACGTGCTCAAGGATGTTGCAAATTAGTGTCTCTGGGCCAAGAAGAGCCATCCCTGGTAGCAGGCACAGCCTGGCTGATTGTGCAATAGCATTTGGGTTGCAAGTGTTGGTGTCAAAGCAAATAGTAGCTGCCTTCTGCTTGAACTGGTCCTTCCGGTGTCTCCTGGGGGTAATGTAGCAGCAGTGTATCTCCTGGGCAGTCTTGTGCTCTTATGTGCTAATACTGGAGAAAGTCAGTCAAATAATGGATGGACTTGAGGTTATGAAGCTGGAGGATACCTTAGGCCATTTTGGACCTGGCTGTCGTGTGTCATGGGCATCCGATTCCTAACACTGTCTGTCTCCTGCAGCTGACATAATGTACACAGGCACCCTTGACTGCTGGCGGAAGATTGCTCGGGATGAGGGCTCCAAGGCGTTTTTCAAAGGTGCATGGTCAAATGTACTTCGAGGAATGGGTGGTGCTTTTGTCTTAGTCCTGTATGATGAAATCAAGAAGTACACATAAGTTGCTCTCTGTTGTGAACTGCCATGTTGTTACATGTAGTTCACCACTGTTTATGGACTTGTTTGAAAACCATCTAGTTACTGAACAGTGATGGCTGATGTTTTTACAGGTTGGCATGGGGCAGGAGCAACTGCCTGCCCTGTCTTTATCAAATTATTCTCCCTGATGGGACTCACCATGGTTTCTATTTCAGTCACTCCTGCTTAAAGAGTACAAAGAAATAAAACTCTGAAACCAGCTTTCCTCATCTCATGTTTGTTCCTGCAGCATGAGGGGGGTGGGAGTCTGCAGTGACTATAGAGAAGGAGGAAGAGGAACCACCTCCATCCTGCACGCCTTGCTACCTGCTAACTACCTCCAGCAGGTAAACACAGTGCTGGCTGCCAAGGAAGCTGTGCAGAAGTGTTTCCTGCCCAGCTGGAAGCCAGTGGTGTGGGCTGGGATGGGGAATGGCAGCTCTGAAGGACTCAGACCAGCTGATGTACCCTGCGACCCTCATGTGCTGCCTGTGTGCCACCAGTCCTACCTCAGGCCTGTCTGCTCCCCGAAGCTGATGAAATCTTGCTTTGATCCTGTGGGGATGTAGAGCTGAGCATAGCCAGCCAGCTCCTGAGGCAGGGCTGCGCTTGCCAGGCAGGGAGCCACATCCCCAGGCTCATCCCTTACCCCTACAAGTTAAGCTTGTCCCAGCCCCAAATTTTGGGGGAAGGGGGAAATTCCTTCATGCTCCTGGGGCAATTTGGGGAAGACTGCAAGACTGGGCAATGAGTGTGGCTTGGCGTATACCTGAATATCTCTGTGGGTCTGTGAGCCACCCCAGTGCTGCTGCCTGGTTTCTGACTGGGGAGCTGGGGTGGTGAGTGGATGGTCTGGTCCTCTGACCTTCAGGTGAGTGAGTCTTCTCACTGCCCCCATGCCTTTGGTCCTTTGGCTGTCCAAGCCTGCTCAAAGCAGTTGATCTCAATCACTGAAACCAATCTCAACCACTGTTGGGCAGCTAAACAAGCCCTTGTGTTGTGAAGGGTAGTAGTTTTTATTGCTGCAATCTAAGCGGAGCAGCTGGGCAGGAGTGTGCAGCACTGTCCCACCGCAGGTGGTGTCGGCGTTCTTGTGACCCTGTGTGTGCATGGCGGGAGAGTGTCCACATGCTGAGATTGCTATGCTGTCGAGCCAAAAGCCTTTGCCGGTCCTCTTCAATTGCCCCTGGGTTCCTGGTGAGATCCCCATCTGCCTGTGATCCATGGGGCAATGCCACACGTGGTGGACAGCGTGCTGAGGAGAGCAGGCAGCAGCCTGAGAGGGGGCTGCGCCACGGGGCAGCCTTACCAGGAGCCCACTCCTGCTGCACAAATGCCAGTTAATTAATGAAGGGCTCTTGGGTCTTACTGCCTCCTGCTGCTAACGTGTTCTGGATTTCAAGGGCTGTTCTGAAATGCTGCTGGTTGCTGAGCATGGGGCATCCTTTCCTTTCTTCCGCAGTGGATGTGTGATGGCTGGCCCGTTGGCACAGGGGGGTAAGTGCATCGTTTCTTCCTCCACACAGTGGTGGGTGACCGAGGCACAAAGCCAGGCTGTTGTGTTGGGCTGCAAAGGAGCCGAGTTGGGGGACATGTAAGTCCTCAGACCTACAGCATTTTGCACTGGGCTTGGGGTGCAGGGCTGGCACCGAGTGAAATGGGTTGTAGCTACCCGTGCTAGTTACTGCATTTGAGACTCATGAAACAAGCACGTGTTTCACAGATATTTTTACCTCTGGGGCATGGGAGATGAGGGGTAGAGCCCTCAATGGGATTTCTTTGCACTCTGCTGCTGGGAGCACGGGCTGGCAGACCCCTCTGGCCTGGGGCTCCCATGGGATTTAACCTCCCCCTCCCAGCAGCTCCCCAGGAGCAGCTTTATCTGGGGAAGCAGGTTGGGGGTTCAGCTGCTGCTTTTGCCTGTCACAGGAGGACATTACAGAGGGATTAAGGGCTTTGTTCTTGTGTGGAAACTGAGGCACAGGAAGGGGCCTGGTGCCAGCCAGTGGCAAGGCACTGAGACCAGGCTGTGCTGCCCTGAGATGGCAGGGTGGACTTTCCTTTTAAATACAACTCTCCCGTGGGGAGTGCTGAACATCTTGTAGTTCATGGTTCCCTCCACAGGAGCCATGCCCAGCCTGGAGTACTGGCCCTGTTGCTGGCAGGGAAAGGTGAGCAAGCACCTGTACCACTGCTTTCATCTTGCCCCCTTGCCTGGTGGCCATAAATCCCAGGCTTAGGAGCTGTTGACACAGCATGGCTGTGCTTGGGATCGTATGGAACACTTGTCAGTGGCCAGGGCAGGTGGTGAGTGGTGCGGGGTGTCTGGCCTTGCGCCTTGCCAGCTCTCTGCTACTGGGACCTCTCTGCCCGGGCTGGAGGGTGTGGGGCCAGCCTTCATCTGGAGTGCCAGGCAAGGCGAGGCAGGGGCAGCCACCCTATTGCTAGCGGGATTTGGGAGGTGCTGATGGCAGCAGAGATGGGAACAGGGCTCTGGGACTTGCCCTATGTGCGGGAGTGATGGCTGAGCTTCCCTGCTCTCTCTGCTGGTGATGGGTGCAGGGCCAGGCAGTGACTGGGAGGACTGTGTGGGGCTGTTTTTGCAGGTTATGAGGAACAAGGCAGCACTGCTACACATGGAGCCACTCTGACACAGTAATTCAGACTAGGTTCTTGTGAAGGCGCCTGGAAACTGGACTGGACTAAGCCATGAAACCCATAAAGGTAAGTCTGGCCATGCGTGGCATTATTTTTGGAATAGATCCCCTCTTCTACTTCAGTTTCACTCACTGCTTTGCTTTGGGATATCTCTGCATCCAGACAAGTTCTTACATACAATATAGTGCTCAATTGCACAAACAAATCTATCACTTGCCTATATGTACAGAGTTATAAAAACTAATGCTGGCTTTCACAGTAACACAAAATCTTGCCTTTTCTTTGGTCTGAACACTGCTGCAGATTACCCAGTTGCTGCCAGGATGTGGGAAACTCTGCAGAACGGTTAGTTTTATCTATAATAATAGACATTTAATCAAGCATTTGAACTGCCCCTGCTTCCTGTTGATACAGGCAGCTAACATCTTTTAGTTCATTTAGATCTAGAAATGAAAAACCCAACTTGATTTAAATTGTTGTGAACTAGATCTGGGCAGGGTAAGAAATACATACTTAATAATGTATTGGATCAGTGTCTCTGTGTTGGGGATGTTTCAGCTGTTGACTGCTTAACTAGAGTGTATTAAAACTATCTCAGGGACTGCCAGTGGACAAGCTACATACTCCCCTTTCTGGCTGGGTCCCTGAGTGAGTCCTGAGCCATCTAGGCAGATCTTTAATGACAGGAATGAAAACCACTGAACACGGCCTGGTCTAAAAGCCAGAAAGGAGTGCTTGCGCTGTGAACACTGCCTCTAGGCTCGAGGTGCGCAGCTGAGGCAACTGATGGCAGTTGGTAATGGCTACTTTGGACAACTCATGCTGAGAACATTTCCTTTGTGCTTCAAAAACCTACAGAGATAGCCCCAGCCCCCCCCTCCCCGGCAGCCTCTTCACAGCCCACATCAGCTGAAGCCCTGTGTTTTGGCACTCCCAGCCTTAACCCTAACTGTAAGTCGGACTTTCCCTGAGCTTCTGTCTGGGTGTCACTTGAAGCAGGACTGTACTTCATCCTTGATGACAGCTGGAGGCTGACGTCTGCATCCGAGCAGGCCTCACAGGGTTCAATACCCATTTTCAAATTTCAGTCTTTGACTCCTTCTTGGAAAAAACTTCCTAATTTAGAGACCAACCTGTGGTTATATAGTGCTTGGCAGCTCCCAGAGGGAACTGGAGGCTTTCACCTCGCTGGACTCTGCTACCATACTTGGAAAAGGTGTTCGTGTAGCAAAGTTGTACCCACTCATTGCTCCTGCCCTTCCCAAATACTACACCCCGCCTCGTAATTGCTTAACGGAAGAGCCTCTGGACACAGGCTTCTGGAGACAGGCTTCAGATTAGCAGATGATCAACAGTGAACAAGATCAGCACTGCTCAGTAACACGCACTTACACAGCCTGGCATTACATTGTCACACAACCAATGGACACATCCTGCCTGCCGGCTCTGGGGCAGAACTCACTGCCTCCCTTACACCTTATTCTCTCAAAAAAAGGAAGGATACATCCTTAGGCTAAGCAGACCCAGTTTTCCCAGTCAGGGTTATAAAGCCAGACGGAAAATCTTTATTGAGTATAAAGTCTTCCATAATAGTTGTGGGGGATAAAGCATTCTGGTCATTGTTCAGGTTATTTTATGATACTTGATAAAGTAAGAACATTCTAGGAAAAGTATTTCAGTTTAAATCCGTAACATGGTATTTAATCCCAAGTAAAGCAACAAAGACAGGGGCTACAAAGTACTGTTAATACATCACACAAGAGACACAAAATATTATTTCCTAAACAAGGTCCTTTAAACTCCCATTCTTAATGTTGCCTTTATCCAAGTCCTCAGTGGTCAGTGCACTCAAAACAGTTTTTCCTTCTCCTTCACATTCTACATCTCCAAGTACTGGTACTGGTTTGCAGAATGGGTTAGTTCACATGTGCGGTTATACTCTACTTCAAACGACTGCCCACTGTACCAGTAGCTTCCAACTGTGTATCTGTACTCATTAGTTGTGTAACAGGCAGGCAGGTGCGGTTGCAGGAGTTCAAAACAGGGTTGGATTTCATTCTCCTGTACCAGGCAGTTATCTGTTGGGACAGTGCAATTCTGTCAAGCTGCAGCGTTCCGATGTTCAACAGGGGCTGAGGGTTAGAGCTGCAGCCAGGCCTCTGACAGCCCGCCTGCTGGTCAGGGTGAGCAGCAGCACCATCCCCAGCCTGGCACCCAGTCTGCTCACACTGTGTGGGAATGGCACCTCTCTCCAGCTGCTGCACATTTTGGACACATTTAAAATAATAAACAGGCACAGAGCTTACTTTTGTAGCCATTTCTTTGTTGTACAGTTGACCTATACCTCTAATACATTTATGCAAATCTTACACATTTGAAAACTACCAAAATAAAAAGATGGGTATTTGAACTCAGAAGGCACCCAGTAAAGATTTTGCCAAAAGTAGATATTCTGGCTGGAGCAGCTTCCTCACAACACTGCATCTGTGGAGAACTGCAGCTTCAGCAAAGTCTCCAGTGCCACTGGAGTTATTAAAATTGGTACCAGGGTATCTGTTAGGAGAGTTACTCATCCTCCAAGATGCTTGCATGCACCACATTGCCCTTGAACACCGTCTGTTGCTTCTGCTCTGTTGACAGATCTGTGATAGCTCCTGGTAGCTTTCTGCTCTCTGAATACTCGGCAGATGTGCAGCATTTCACTTGAACTGGTTATCAATCAGGGTTCCTTTCATCTTGGCTTTCTTGGCTTCCAACTCAGCCTGATTAAGAAAATTAAGACAGAATGAAATAAAGTCTGTATATGTTCCCCTTCAGTGCTCCAGTGAAGTTTGATCATCTTGTCTGACCACTGGGCAAGCTTTTCACACCAGGAGCAAGACTAGCTCAAGTTCTTTCTGGCTCCCTGCTCCCTTGATGTACCTTTAAAACCATAAAAAGTCTAAAACTAACTGCACAGGAGACAATTTCATCTCTTCTGTCCTCAGGTGGAAGCTATGCATTTCCCCTCCCTCCCCTGCCACTGTTCTGCTGTCACAGCAGGTAGGATCCGCTGTGATGTTCTCGCCATTGATTCTTCAAGTGACCCTTCTGGTACGAGCTGAGCTGGCAGCTCCTCCAGCAAGGAGGAGCTTGGCCTCAGCCTGCCCTGACACCTCATGGCAGAGACCTGCTCTGCCAAACAGGCTTGACAGCACAGCGTTAGGGGGTGCTCTAGCTGGCAAAGCCATGGCCTGGTTTTCCCTTTCCTTGTTCCTTGACCAACACGGAAAGTCTCCCTGCAGAAACTCTGCTAGGTGCTCTTCAGTCAGCTCTGTAGGTAACTGCATACAATTTTAAGTTCAGGAGGGCTAGCAGAACATCTCTACAAAACCTGTAAAGGAAAAGTCATCCTCACAAAGCTACAAGTTAGCTAGGACTGTACAAAGACCTTGTATAGAACTTGGAGTCCAATCTGCAAGACAGCTTTTGTGTACAAAGCCAACAGGTCTCAGGAATTCGCACTGAATGCCAAAGAAAACACTCACCAACTCCTGTAGCCGCCTTTTGCTCATGCCTTTGCGTTCCAGCTGTTTCTCAATCACTTTTGCATTCTGTGCATAGGAGTCTGCAATCTCCCTCTGAAACACACATAGCGTCACTTTGCAACAGCAAACCCCAAAGTAACAACACCTCATCCAAACGGTGAGATGACCACTGGCTCTTATCAGTGTCCAGGACAGCTGCTGGGTTCAGATGCAACCACCTCCAAGGACAGACAAAACTCACCGCTTCAATCTCCTCCTCCTCTTCATCAATTGTGGAGACTGTGACAGAACTGAACTTGCCCATGTCTTTGGTCCGTTTGGTCATCATCACCTGGGTGAGAAGTGGAGTGTTCTGTTAAACGTTGGCAACAGCTCTGCCACCCGGGATCACTTCCCCCTCCAAAGCTTTTAAGGCTTCTCATGCAATTTGTTAGGATTACCTGAACTCTGTAGGTGGCAAAGGAGAATTATCCCCAGTGATTTCTGGGGATAGAGCTGTCATTATCAGAAGCAAACTCACTGATATATAACAGATGAGTCATATGTTGAGAATCACTGTGCAGACCTACTCACAAATGGAAACCTTCTGGTAACTGAGCCTAAATGTCAGGCACAATCTAGATTCCCAGGTTATTTTGCTTTTCTTTAGTGCTAGAACTCCAAGCTGCAGTGAACTCTAAAGGAAAACTTAAGGCAGACAAGGAGAAGACACCAAACCGAGCTATTGTTTAGGGGTCCTTTTATTTCTTTTTTCTCCCTTTTTCCCCCACCATTAAGTGATTTTACTCACCACACATTACTGAAAAGCAGAGATAACCTTTTTACTGCTCTAAAGCTGATTACCTTTTTGGGAGGTTCTTGTTTCTGAGTGTATATGTTTGTTTTCCCAAAACCCTGGCCAAATTTGACCACAGCACCGTCAACAATGAACGTCACAGGAGCATTTTTCTGTTGGTGTTGATAAAAGAGCAGCAGTCCACACCTGGAAACAGAAGCACATGTAGCTGTGAGGAAACAGACTCTGGACTAAGGCACTCAGCTCTTGGGCCCCCAGCATGTGAAGGCTGTGGACCTGTTGGAACAAGTCCAGAGGAGGCCATGAAGATGCTGTGAGGGCTGGAGCAGCTCTGCTCTGGAGCCAGGCTGAGAGAGCTGGGCTGGGTCAGCCTGGAGAAGAGAAGGTTCCTTAAGAGGAGACCTTAGAGCAGCCCCCAGTGCCTAAAGGGGCTACAGGGAACGTGGAGAGGAACTTTTTACAAGGATGTTTAGAGACAGGACAAGGGGGAACGGCTTTAAACTGAAAGAGGGTAGAGTTAGATTAGATATTGGGAAGAAACTCTTCACTATGAAGTTGGTGCTGGCACAGGGTGCCCAGAGAAGCTTTGGCTGCCCCATCCCTGGCAGTGTTCAAAGCCAGGCTGCACACAGGGGCTTGGAGCAACCTGCCCTAGTGGAAGGTGTCCCTGCCCATAGCAGAGGGTTGGAACTGCATGACCTTTAAGCTGCTTTCCAACCCAAACCAGTCTGGGATTCTATGATATGACCTGAGTGCCTCCCTAACCTGCCGCTCTATGCCTTCGGGTCTGGGGAGAGAGGAAGAGGTTGAGAGGAGCGTGCAGACAGCGGGCACGGTGCGCGGCTGAGGGACCCCAGCAGGGTGAGGGCACAAGGCCAGGCCAGGGGCGGCCCCTTCCG
>NW_009919602.1:0-21960 GCF_000696875.1 Nestor notabilis
GGAGATGGCAGTGGAGGTGTCAGAGCTGCTCAGTTTCAGCTGCAGCTGACCGAGGTTTCCAGGGGGCCCAGCAGGTCCCCATCACCCTGATGGTCTCCCCTGGAGCCTTCCCAGCCACACACCCTTCCCCATTTGCCTCAGCTCCGTGGTTAAGCTCAGGTCAGGCACTGCTTCTCCCTTTTCTGAGAGCTGTGTTCTAAATCTTGTATTTTTCTATTAGTTTTTGTATTTTATTCCTGTATTTATTTTCTGTCCTTATTGCAGTGGTGCTGTTGGGCTGCTTTTGACTCCTGTTTAGGTACTGTGGGGTTGTGCGTATGGGGGGAAATCTCTGTTTTCCTGCTGTCCTTAGGTTTAGGTTTGTTTGTCTTCCGGTTTCATTGTCATTTTCCTGCGATGCCTGAGCTGGTACCGGTATGTGACTTTATGGGTTTTTGCTTCTATTGACTGATAAAAGAAGGCTGGAGCATGTTCTTTTTAAAGCATGCCTGTTAACTTTTGCCCTATTAATTATACCTAGAAATGCTCGGTCTGCTCTGCTTTTTATCTTGCTCTCTGGCAAGCTACTTCTTATCTTTTTAAGCCTAGTTCAGGTTAAAGGAGCTCTTCTGGTGACCTGTACCTATGGAGGGGGACCACAGGGGATGTCCTGGGAGTAAGGACACTTTTCCCAGTTAAAGTCAGAGCCCTGGAGCTTCTATTCTTGCTCTGGATGTGGAGATGTAAGGAAGGTCTGGAGCACTTCCTATCATTCCTGAGATTGCTTTCCTCTATCCTTAACCTATATAACCTTGCAGTAATAAGGGTGGGATGACTATTACCAACTCTGCTATGGGGTCTGGATTTTGGGGAGGCAGGAACAGGAAAGGCAAAACCTGTCATCCCAGATACAAAGGCTGCCTAGTTTAACCTGGGCCATACAGACCCAGGGTCATTTCACCCCCTGGCTCCTGCAGTGGAATTTTAGGTGGCAAAACACGTGTGGATATCCATGTTGGTGGCACTGTTCCGGAGGTCATCGTGTGTAGGTGATGCCCAGCACCAGGTTTCTATCCTGGCACTTCAGGCTTATGAAGCAGGGGCTGGACATTGACACTTGTTTCCTGTTTGCCTGACAGCGATGCTGGCTGAGGCTTTACACAGATGGAGTTTTATGTGGCTGAGCAAGGGTGCGTTGCCGTGTTGGTGGTTCTGTTCCAGAGCTCACCATGTGCAGGAGATGCCCAGCACCAGGTTTCTGTACTTCTTATGTGCGGGAGCAGGGGCTGGATGTTTGCACTTTGGGAACTGGGTTCTGGGGCACCTGAAAGCACTGCAGTACACAGGTGGAGTTTCAGGTGGCAAAGCCACTGTGCTGGGCCCAGAGAGTCAAGAGAAAAGAGAAACTTTGCTAATATCAAGGTTGTAAGGCTGGAGGGCTTTTCCAAAAGTTAAAGCCATGTTGAAATACTTTTATTGTGGAAAAAAGTATATAGTCAAATATACACTACCCTGCAGCTGTATGAGAAAATAATTGAGTCCTCTGCTAGTAAAGGAAACTTGTGTTTGTTCCTTTTCACTGTATTACTGCTGAAAATCTAGCAACTAAAGTTAATAACTAGGCAAATAAATTTAGGATGCTTGGTGGGCATTAGAACATTCCAGATGAGGTCGTTGGCATAGACAGTATGATGCAGGAGCATTCATGCTCCAAGAAGGCACAGAGGATGGTAAATACGTTCCGCTGTGCCCATCAAAATAAAATCCAGTTTGCTTTGCTTGGCAGCCTCACCATTCCTCACGGAAACTGTGATCCTCTGGGGATGTTTTCTTGTGAAGATACAAAGGAAAAAGCCACAAACCTAAATGTGTTTGAATATTCATTTCTTGGCTACCTTGTTCTGTTTTGTTCCCCCACACACACCTCGAGAATGCAGGGAAACGTGTGCTGCTCTGACAAAAAGCCTTTTTTCTTCTGTGTAATCTGACACAGAAACTTTGCCTCCAGTGACTGTGATGAACTGGGGTTTTCACTGTGAGTTGGCTCCTGGCTGTACTCCACACTGTGGCCTGTCACGATTTGCAGTTTGCTCCTTTTCCCCCTGGAGGGACCAATACAGCATTTAGCCACAATGGAGAGTTGCCCATTAAAATGGCAGGGGCCTGGAAAGACACTCGGAATGCTGTGCTCAGAGATGAAGTATAATAGGCTGTTAACAGTCATGTAGGCACCTTTCTCGAGGGCCGTTTATCTTGAAGGAAGCTTGCTATGTGTCCTCTCAAGTCAGGGATGCCTGTTTGTTTAAAAGATGGGAAGCCTCCTCTTTAGAGAACCTTGTTGTGTGAAGTGATGCTCAGTGACGTGTACATGCGCCCAGCAGGTCCAGCTCCTCCATGGCAGTGTGACAACAGGGTGAGAGAGCAACCAGTTGTTTTTATACCTGTTTTCTATTGTCTGAATTACAGCTGCATCCAGGAGCATCAGCTGGAATGGAGGCTCCCATAGGGACTGAAATAGGCCCCCACACAAGGGTGAGCTTCCTCAGAGAAGAACTTCTTCCTTATATCTAACCTAAATCCCCTTTGTCCTGTCCCTACAGGCCCTTGTCCAAAGCCCCTCTCCAGGTCTCCTGGAGCCCCTTTAGGCACTGGAGCTGCTCTAAGGTCTCCCCTTAAGAAGACTTCTCTTCTCCAGGCTGACCCAGCCCAGCTCTCTCAGCCTGTCTACAGGGCAGAGCTGCTCCAACCCTCGCAGCAGCTCCGTGGCCTCCTCTGGACTCGCTCCAACAGCTCCACCTCCCTCTTGTGTTGGGGACACAGGACTGCAGGGGGGGACTCCTCAGAGTGCAGCAAAGGGGGAGAATCCCTCCCTTGACCTGCTGCTCATGGTCTGGGGATGCAGCCCTACAAGCCGCTTCACTTATTCCAGTACCTTGGGATGAATTTAAGTAGCTTAAACCAAACTGTTCTTTATTTACAGCTGCAATGCAAGCATATAAAAGTGGAATGCAAAAAGGCAATTGGTGTATGATTTGGCTGTTACAGCTGGAAATAATGAAGTGATTGGACAAGGAACGTTGGACAAACTTGTGAAGCCCAGGAATACTGGTCTTGTCCGTGTGTGATTGACTTTCCCTAAGATGGAGCTGGAGCTTCTTCAGCATTGGGAGCATCTAAGCACATGTATCCAGTTCTGTCTGCAGACTTCACAGCCCTGTACCATCAACTCAGGCCATGTAACAGCCAAATATTTTATACAAGAGCTTCTCGTTCCTCCCCGGAGTTCAGAGCACAGTTCTTCACTGGCTGTGCTCTGTTCTTCAAGTTTTTGTTTCCAAACTTGTACAAGAAGAGGGACCAACCAAACCTTCCAAGGCACAAGGCCATTTTAAGGAGACCTCATGATCCACTTGAGCAATAGAGGGCTGGAGACAGGCTGAGAGAGCTGGGCTGGGTCAGCCTGGAGAAGAGAAGGCTCCTTAAGGGGAGACCTTAGAGCAGCTGCCAGTGCCTAAAGGGGCTACAAGAAACCTGGAAAGGGGCTTTGGACAAGGGCCTGTAGGGACAGGACAAGGGGAAATGGCTTTACCCTTACAGAGCCCAGAGAAGCGGTGGCTGCCCCATCCCTGGCAGTGTTCAAGGCCAGGTGGGACACAGGGGCTTGGAGCAACTTGGTCTAGTGGGAGCTGTCTGTGCCCATGGCAGGGAGTTGGAACTGGATGAGCTTTAAGGTCCCTTCCGACCCAAACCAGTCTGAGATTCTGTGATTCTATGAAAGTCTGTTCATAACCACATAAGGAAGGGTTTTCCAGAGATTGGGGTGCTTATCTGCAAATGGGGCTTAGGCCTTCTAAAATTCTTTCTTGATTCACTTGCAGACTTCAGATACAGAGTTCTTTCCCTCTAGCCAAGCCCATTCCAGCATTCCTTGTCCCCCAGGTAGCTGCCTCTGGCTGGGATTAGTTAAAATTCTCTTCATGGTGAATACTACAGATAAACAAATAGTTACTGTTTGTTGGGATGTAGAGTGAAAAAGAAGTAGAATTGTGACAGCACATGAATCTGTGAAAGGAATCCTGGTGTCTCCAGTGAACATTTCACACAAAACACTGCATGTTGTTTGGTGTAGGACACAAATGGCAGGAGGGTGCTCTCACTTTTCACTTGCAATGTCTTCCTTTCTCTGGCCTAATAAAAAGTCAGTTATGCTGTACAATGGAAGAATTTGGAATATTCTCCTGGTGGTTAAGGCCATGCTGAGGAGTAGGACAAAGAAGTTAAAATCTCCCTGTGTAGAGAACTTCAACTGTCTTCACAGGGAGCATTTCCAGATGAGTTCCGTGGGACAGAGCAGAAGTAGCTGCTTTTACAAGATGGTGTAGAGTAAAAAATCCTGTGGGGAAGAAGCTGCTGCTTATCAAAATTGCAGGGGCCTGTGAGAAGTGAGAGGGAAGCTTGGTGACTATGTTAACAGCTCAGTTCTTCGCTGTCTCTTCAGTTTGTCGGAGCAAGAATATGTTCCCTTTTTGCATTTAGCCACCACATCCATTGCTTTCTTAGTCTATTCAATTACTATTTCTGTATTAAGGCTGAATCTGGGGTGTGTTTTATCTAGAGGGGGAGAGAAAGGCAAGGTTGAGACACATCTCTCGTCTCCATTCCCCCAGGTTCAAGAACTCTATGGAGAAAGAGAAAAAACAGCACCACTGCTGTGTTTTAGTTCGCTTCTCAACAGCTGGATTTCATATGAAAACATGATTAAAGATAGACACTATCAGGTAATTGCAGTTCGGTATTTTTCCTTTAGAAATTACGGTATGCACAAACTGGCATTGATGGACAAGTTTTAAGCAATTAAATATATGAATTAAAACTGGGGTTACATCCTGATTTGACTGGGAAGAATGTGGAAGGCAGGGGCAGGTTCATTCCATCACGGAACGACGAAAGCTGCCTGTTCTGGGAGTTGAACAGAACAGAGACGTGGCTCACAGAGAAAATGGAGTCAGAAGATGAGTGGGGTATTTGCATGGGAAGCTGCTGTGTAGTGGAAAAGACATGGTGGGACCTTGTACGTAGTGGAAAGCACAGCTCTCTGCAGTGACCTTGGTGGCAGCGCGAGGGGAGTGTGTGGGCCAGATCGCTCTTGAGAGTCGTATTTTTCTTCACGTGGTTGCTTGAATGAGGCTGAGGGGGTACAAAGCTCTGCTGTTGGCACGGGAGTGGTTTGCTGGGACGATTGACAGTCTGTTGGGTTGGAGATAAGCATGTTTCTTCAGTTGCAGTATGTCCCGCCTCGTGTTAAACCGTCTCTCTCTGTGATCAGTGAAACACAGATCAATGCTTGTGCAGAGCCAATAAATCTATTTTTCTAATTAAATCTTAAGAGCCACCTGATTTTGCACTGAATCAAGACTAATTTCAGCAGTTAACATCTGATATTTTATTGTAATGAAGAAGCTAAGAATGAATAGAGCCACATTTTTAATTAATTACAATTCTGTTGCCAAAGCAGTAATGTTTGCCCTTCTCTGTGGGGAAAAAAATCCCAAACCCCACAACTCTCCAAAACGACCTTATATGACTGTGCTTCCTTAGATGATCCTTTGGACTGATTCCCATTGTCTTCTGAGGCGAAGGGGGTGATGTTAGCAGAACTGACAAGCCCAAAAAGTGAGTTAACTGTACAGCAGTAAACTTTACTGAATTACTTACAGTTTCTAGACGTGCATCCATCTGTGCACATGGCAAGCTAATGTGTAATTTCCGTGAGTATGAATAAATAGAGCAACCACTTAGGTTTTTAAACGCTGCTTTCTGTCATTACTTATGGCAGCCGGGGATGCATTTAATTTCTTCCAAGTTTAAAGGAAGAAATGCTTTTCCTTTGCTAAGGAAAGCTGATGTGATTTGTAATAAGTGATGTGTCAGCTGCCATATTCCTGCTTGAATGTGTCTCTTTAGGATGGAGAAAGCTGTGTTCAACATAATGATAACCAGACAGCGTTAGGAAATGCAGAAAGATACTGTCTCCATAGCAGAAGTGGAGATCCAAGTGCTGCAGTTCAGGCTCATCAATACTGGTAAGTGGTTTAGATGCGAGTAATTGAAACTTGCTGTTGCTGCGTGCTTCTGGCAAAGTGTAAAATTGAGGAACCAGGAGACAATACCCAAATGCATGGATGCGTGACTGTAGCCTGAGTGCTTTCCTTGTGGATGACTGAAGCAGTTTATTGCCTAGTTACCTCAGAGTAGAGAGTACAGAAACACTTCGGGATGAGAATGTTTTGGGTTCCAAACTTAATTTTGCTGTTAGCAAAGAAACCCCATACTCCAAAGCCCCACCTATGACTGATTAATGCTATAAGAAGCAGTCAGGTCTTGCTGTTAGCATAGTTGAAGCTGTACTGATGATATTGTAAAATTGTTTTGTCTGGAAGAGCTATAGTGTAATTTTTGTTGTGCAAGTGATAACATATATGGATTGAAAACTCAAATACAATTATCTGGACTATTCCTTAAGCAACTGTTTGCGTTTAAATGAGGACTGGTGGTTTCATTCTCCAGCTCACACTGAGCAGTAGCTGAAGAGCTCTCCCTGCATAGAGGAACTTGTCTTTGAAAACTGTCTCCCGTATTAATTGTCTCACCAGTTGTAGGGAGAGGGATGAAGAAGGAAGAAGCCCTTTTCCCTTATAAACCATGTAAAATATTACTAATTCAGTTTGATCAATAAAATAATTCCTGTCAGTAAGATATGATTTCTTGTGTACTTAAATACTGTGTGGAAAACCTAGTGTCTGTATTAAAAGGTAATAGCCTGCTTTGTGTTAGTGAGGTGCGTAGACATAAGCTCAAAAATGGAAAACTGTTTCCTGAAGATGTCTCGGTGTGCAGAGCTCTTTCTAATTGGGAAAATCAGCTCAGCATTCTGTATGTCAGTATGCCCAGAGGGACAGAAGATCAGATGTATCCCATCTTACAGTTTTTCAAAGTAGAAGACCCTGAATATAGCACGTTGTTAAGAAGTTACCCCCAGAGACAATTTATAGCTTGCCTATTTGAACGAACAGCCTATAGTATATTTTGAGCTACAAATTTGTGTGTAAGCCCAACTTCGTACCCTTCTAGGATAGGCACAGCTATTTTTCCTGTGTCTGGTCAGCTACGTTTCTGTCTCATGGAAGTTGTGAACAAATGTTATTTAACATACATCAGTATATATATTTATCACCTACATGAATTACTTTTTCAAAGAGAATAAAATGTTGTACACATACTAGAAATTGCAGACAAAGAATCTTTACACTGTAAGAGGAAGCAGTGAATACAGTGAGTGCAAATTTTATTGTGCTCCCTGTCTGCAGGATATGTCAGTTCAAAATTCAGGTATCCCACTCAAATCCATAGACTGCCTTAAGTCTGAAGCCCTGTAAACATCCAGATAGGAAGTGAATCACTCGGTTGAGCTTCGCTGCTCACAGATATATTCTGCTTTCTTGCTTGGTCTGATTAGTATCTTATTATTTGAACAGTGCTGCAAGCGCCGCTGTGACACCATTAGGTGTGTATCTTCTAGGAGCTGTATTGTGAAGGGATGACAGATTGTGGATGAGGAGGACATTTCTCATAAATCATTTCCCTTTGCAATGCTTCTATTTTTCTTCTGTAAAACAGGTAAAAATACTGTATTCTTCCTGGTGCTAGTAAGAAAATCTATAAAGCAAAGGAATTATTGCACTTCAGGCAGTTATATTGTTACCTACCAACCCTCAAAACACAAAAAAGGTATCAGGACTAGTGTCCCTTCCTGTTTGCTAACACATCTGCTTCTTTCCCACTTCCCAGTGGGAAGGTTAATATTAAACCTGATAATTTTGGTTAAGAATAAAAAGAAAATAAAAAAAAGACACTTTCAGTCTGTTAGAGTATTACGGTATCATTTCATTTCACAGTCTACCTTCTTAAAAGGTTGTCACAGCAGCAGTGATCCAAAGATTAGTTAAAAGCCGTGGCACAATTGTAATTTTATTCTTAACATTCCTATATATAAGAAAACAGGCGACAAAAGATTTCCACCCCACTGAAAATTCCTGCTCTCTTACATCTTCTTAACTGACACTTAGTGCTTGGATAATAGTGAGAACATAGTAGGAAAGATTATAGCTTTATGTTAGTGATGCTAGAGTTATGGCTGGAGAGGTGCTTTCATTCTAAGCCTTCATTTTCAGCACTTAGAGCTTTGTGAATATATTACCCTTTGGGCTCCCATTACACATGCTTGCTTTGGTTTGTAGCTTTTTTGTTTGGTCTTTTTTTCTTTATCCTTTCATTACATTTTTCTTGGCTATTACTTTGATACCTAAATATGTGGAAAAGTTCCTTTATTATTTCATCAATAGTTCAGATGTTTTTGTTCTGCACATTGGTGTCAGTGCTTCTGCAGAACATCTGTCTCTGACACAGTAGAGGAAATTTCTTTTATAGATAACTATTCAAAGTTCTTAAAACCTGCCTGCTCTGGTTTTGGTTTTATTTCTTCATATAACCAAAAAGGAATCCTTGAAAAAAACCCCAACCCTGAAGTGTGATACCATGGTTAAAATATATTGTAACTTATTAATGAAATTGCCCTGTGTGAATAGGGGCTACACATGTCTGAGTAATACACATAGATGATTTCTGATGGTTTAGAGAAGGATCTCACTTTCTTTTATGATGATGTGGGGGAAAAAAAGCATCTGTTTCACCAACAAAGGCCATAAATAAAAGGCAGAGTTCATACACAGCTTCATTTTTGACTTTCCCAACCCTCTCAGACAAACCTCTGCTTGTTTATGTACAGGTTAGATTAGCAGACATGATGTGGGGAGGATGATGAGGAACAGGGAAGTCAAACCCACTGCTTTGGCTTCCTGGCAGAGCCCCTGCCTGTCAGTTCAAAACAATAATAATTTCAGTCTCTTGGCTATCAGTGTAAATGGATTGACGGGAAAGATGAATTAACATTGAGAGTTTTGTGTTTCAGTGGGAAACTACATGTGTGCCTGTGCACATGCACAAAAAGAATGAAAGATCAGCAAAAAGAACCAAAGATCATTAAACACAAACAAAACCCGAAGCCTGAGTGGGAAGTTTGTCTAACAGGACCACGTTTCATCTACAGCCATTCCTAAGTTGCTGAAGATGGTGAATGTTGTTTATTTGAGAGAGCCTATAGGCACTTCATTGTGATTTTAAGTACCATTAGGTGCAGATCCAACAACATTGTCCACTGTAATTCTGAAACACAAAGGTGTTTGTAGAGAGAAAGCATCTGCAGAAAGCAAGTAATTATGTGCACTCTCTGTGTTCCAAAGGCCAGCTTTGCCATGGTGCTTGACCCAGCTGGTACTGGTAGTAGTGTTTTGTAACAACATACTCAAATGTATCTGAGCAAGGGACTTCTCACTGTCAGGGTGTCTGTAAGGCCCTAATTTCATAGTGAAAGTGGTCCTGGTAATGCTGGCTGATCTCGTTAGGACTGGGATATGTTTGGGGGTGGGGGGAAGTGGTGGTTGTTGGTTTTTCTTTGCTTGTTTCCCTCACAGCTCTTTATTTTAAATAAAGATGGGAAGATTTCAGAATTCCTGTGTCTCTGACAGTGGCCTTTTACTGCAAAAATAGAGCCCTGAAGAAGGACATAACCTGATATTTACAGAAACAGTCTTGTTCTTCAAAGCTGTCACGGGGCATTATTAGTGGAGACAGATCAGGGGAAACCCAAGGCTATGTAGCACTGCATGCTGTGAGCAAAGATCCTGCAGTCGTAAGGCTAAACATGGGGCCGACTGCTGCTAAAAGCAAGGGCTAATTATGGTAGTGATAGCCTCGAAAATACGTGCATTTCTTTTAAAGGAAATAGGAACCATAAGTCACAGGATAGTTTTTCCTTTCTCTTCCTCCTTCTCCATCGTTTTTTCCCTCTCCTCTCCCTCAAGTCTCTCACAATAGCTTGGCCAACTGCATTTTCTTGCTTCATTGGTTTCGAAAAGGACTTGCTGTTCCCTGCTGTTAGATTATTTCCAGGAGACTGTCTCAGGGCAATAGTCATAATATTCTTTGCTCAACTCTCCTCTTCCAGCACCAGTTGGCTGTTGGTTCTTTAGGTTTTGTTTCTATTCTCCTTCACCTTTCTTTTAACAGTTGGTAAGAAGGCAGAAAGATGTTCAACTGAGGTGCATGTTGCCACCAAACTGATGCCTCTCCTGGCTCATCCACAGTAGCAGAGCAGCAGGACTGGCTCATGCTGTTTCTTGCCTGGTTCTTTCAGCAGCTGGGGCAAGAACTGTGTTAAACACAAAGATGTTAGGTGCAGAGTTTGCAGCTCTGGTTCATCTGCAGTTGTTCCTCCCCCTCTCTTCTTCCTCTGAAGATATTCTATGTATTTAAAGGTTCTAGGTTGGGCCAGCCAGTATGAAAGGAATGATAGGGTTTTTATTAATAAATGAGGACATTATAAACCCAAAATAAACATTATTAATCAATGTTGGGTATTAGGTTTGTTTTGCACTCCAGTAAATTTTGGCTAATGTCAGGATGGATTTTAGTTTTCTGTCACTGCTTGAACTGATTAAATTAGCATGGGAGCATGGGAAACAAAGCCAAGACAGTTGCTGTTAACTGCTATGAAAATTTGTTTGCGTGGTGTTTAAATGGGACAATATGGGACAAGCAGCAATGGTTGATAGTTTTACAGTATACAAAACAGGGAGAGACCATAGCAGGTTGATTTGACAACAGCAGAAATGAACAAGATGACAACTGTGGTAACCTGCCTTGGAAACAAACATGTTTCCTTTATTCCTCACGGGAGTTTTGTAAATGCACGCCTTGCTGAGACGCTGAATGCCTCAGCTTGGACTAAGAACCACCTCAATTCTAACCTTAGCCTTACTCTTACTTGCTTGAGTTTGCTTGGCCAGCTTGGGGTGCTCAAGAAAGCAGAGGAATTTCAGTGTCTGTTGTATCTTAGAACTAGTGTTTGAATTAGTACTTGGTAGTGTCAGTCTCATGGAGATAATTACATTGTAATAGGAATATTAGCTCTCTAAGTAATACAGGCAAAGCCAATCCATGTTCACTAGCTGCCTAAAAGTACAGGCCAACAGTGAAGCCAGTCAGTAATAAATGAACAGAAGCATAAACTGTGGAGGTTGAGCTTGGTTTTGAATGTACTAGATGAGGTAAGGTGTTACTTACTGGTTTTAAGATGGAAATCTGATCTTCCCAGTGTCTGAATGTTTGGATTTGTGAATTTAGTTTAAACTCATTTTCAGTAACAAAATACAGGAAGAACGTGTTGCATTTTGTCAGAGGAAACATTGATGACTTCTTAGGTATAAGTAGCTTCTGTCAATAAAGAGATTTAGGCACCCTTATGCTTCTTTATACATTTATTTTTTATTAGACATTATTGAGTTTAGATACATAGTTTAAATACCCTTATTTCAGTGCTCTAGGGGAGAGACTTTGAAAGTGAAAACCACAGGCTTGTCAGAAGGTAAGAATTTAGCACTTGTTAGAAGATGAAATTTTAAGTCTTGCTGTAAGCCAGGTAGAACAGAAATCTTTTGGGTCTGGATCTTTCACAACACACTACTACTTGCTAATCATGGGTGTTTCGCACACTTACAGAGGAGCTGAGGTTGGAAGGCAGCTCTGGACATCACCTGCTTTAACCCCCTGCTCAACTAGGGTCAGCTACAGCAGGTTGTCCAGGATTGTGGCTGCTCCATCCCTGGCAGTGTTCAAGGCCAGGCTGGACGGGGCTTGGAGCAACCTGCTCTAGTGGAAGGTGTCCCTGCCCGTGGCAGGGGGTTGGAACTGAATGAGCTTTAAGATCTCTTCCAGACCAGACCAGTCTGGGATTCTATGATTGTATCCAAGGATGGAGACTACGCAACCTCTCTCAGCAGCCTGTTTTAGTGTTTGATCACCTTTAAACTAAAAAGAAACCCAACAAATCAAAACCAAACCCCAAAACTTTAAAAATATTTTAAGAATTTCCTGTACTTAACCCTAATTTCCTGTCTTTCCACTGTCCTTTCACTGGGCATCGCTGAGAAGGGTCTTGCTTTGTCTTCTCCTTGCATCCCTATGGGAATTGATACACAGTTTTCCCAGTTTTAAGGCAAACAGACGAGGAAATAGTATAGGATGCCTGGGTGCCTATGATTGACAAGCTGTTTATTTTCAGAGGATGACTTGGGAGTATTCATTTACTCTCTTTTCTAATACAACAATGAGAAAGCATTGCCTGGCTTTGGCTATGAGCCACAAATTGCAGGAGTATAGAAATATAACAGTACAGAAATCTACCTCTGTGCTTGCTTTGTTCTTGCATCTTTTCACAGACTTGGGTTACTGAGCTCTGTTAGGGATAGGATATCGAACAAACCTGATCTTATGGCATGATTCGATACATCTGATTTTACTTTCTAAGACTTTAGAGTAGTTTTAGAGGGCTAGATGCAGCTGGCTTGCTACAATACTGCTATTTGTGGTTAATCTGCATGTTGATTTTGGGGTTGGACACTCTCTGAAGAGGTGGAGATATGCTTGAAGCACAATACAAAGGGGAGGATGGCCTTTGAATGTCACTCTTCTTTTGAACCAGAAGTTTGCAGGCCAAAGCGACTTAATAGCTCTTAGAGGTGAACACTTGCAGCAGTACCCTCCTACAGGAAAAAAAACCACCTTGCTCTTAGATGTTTATCTTGAAGCTTAATTATCATAATTGTAAATAAAAGCTAATATGCAGGTATTATAACTCGGGTCTGTTTTGTTTTTTATAGAATGTGAAATGAACTTCCACTTACAATTGCAGGTTTTCTTGCCTGATGTGAGGCTATTTTCTCTGTATGTTGATACTTCTCAGTTTCTAGTTCTGTTCAAAATATGAATAGTCAATTACAAAAGAACTTGGAAAAATAAAATTTAATTTCAAAGAGGTTCATTTCCTAATGCACCAGGACAGAAGGAACTTCTGAGTTAGGAAGTTAGGATGCCCTTAAAACAACTGTTGACTCTTCCATCAAATGAAACCTTCACATCAAGAGAGATCTCTCATTACATGATTACAGCACATATTCTCCGTGGAAGATACAGGGCATTTTGCCTTTGGGCCCTGCTTACGCATTTTTACAGCTTGAAGAACTGCAAATCTGCTTGAAAGTGTATCTGTGACCAATGGAAACATAAAAGAGGAAGACAAGTTGCAAGATTTTACAGAATACCTGCTCACCTCCTGAAATGCCATGTCCCTGTGCATCAAAGACTTACTGAAAGATGCTTTTTTTATCGTTCCACATGATATCGCATCCTTTGGGATGAATTCTATCAATAGAATTATTTATATATGAAACTTGTCAGGTTAGAAAAGGCGCAGGAATCTGGCTGGTCATGAAAGATGGAAGTGCATTTCAATGTACTGTATACTGTACATTCCAGTGAGTGCCAAGGCTCCTTCCTTCTGCTGTGGCCTCTGTGTTCAGAGACAGGGTTTGATTCTGAGCGGGAGGGCATTTCTCTAACTCTACTATCTTGGGTAAGTTATTTCATAGAGTCCTGAATGTTGTCATTTGTAAAGCAGATAGTTTCAGAACAAAAGGATTCTGTAAAATCTGTTACTTCTATGGGCTGGAATTGAGCTTACGATGTTCAAAACAACACCTGTTTTTTTGCAATCTGATCTACTCTGTTTGTTTCTGCTCCTACTGTTGTCATTGTATCCAAACTGCCTGCACGGAAGCGGTTGTAAACATTCTTTACCAATTTCTCCAGTACTTTGAATTGCCTTGAAGGCACATAGGGTATAAATGAAGAGGAAAATAGTGGATTTTCCATATGGCCTAAGTACTACATGAAATGTTAGGAATGCTCTTTCCCATTTATATCTATTCATCTCTTTAAATTTTAATCTTTAAATCATTACCTTTTCTTCCAGGACGGCTGTGAGGCTTAATTCATTAATGTCCATGGAGTGCTTTGAAATCCTTAGATGAAAGAGATTATAGAAATACTATAGCAAAAATGTGAACCCACAACCTCTCTCTTTCTCTCCCTTAGCTCACCTGTTCAGGTGCAATCATATAAACTTACCTTAGAATCAAGGCAAATACGTTTTTCTTTGGTATCCAGATAACACAAGGTTGTAAATGCCCAATTTTTAAAGAATCTTTTTTTATATTCATGAAGTTAATGTACAAACCTCCTAGCAATGTTTTTAATGTTCTATTCATAGTCTCCGTGCTTCTCCAATTAAAATGTGGTCCTGGTTAAATCCGGCTGAACCTTGTAGTACTGTATCAGTGTTGAAAGATTCATACTGCTCTCTCCATAGGCTTAGATTAGGAAAACAGAAGTTCTTCTATCAGATTGATTGAACATCAGATCGCAAAATAACTGGCATTACACAGTCTTTTGTGTTATAAAAATAACACAATCTTTCAAAATGGGTTATTTGTTTTCTAGATGGGAACCATCTTCCCTGCCATAACATCCGCACTGGTTTCTGTAAAGCAGATTCTGTTTTCATAAGACAATAGGATAATTTAGATTAGAATGACTTTGAAGATCTCTAGCCCAAAGCAAGGCCAGCTATAAGAACAAACCAGATTTCTCAGAGCTTTATCCTATTGGAGAATATCTTTTCCTACTAACTTTTATCTGGAATCACTAGATCATTCATGAACCCAGCTGCTTTTGTTTCCATTACAATCTAAACCCCATAGAAGCCTTAATAATATTACTGGAATTAATATTCCAAAATCCAACACCCCAGAATAGCTTTCACATGCAGGTGTTTCTGCTGGGACAAAAGAAAATTTCCCCCAGCAGCCCCCATCTTAACAATTTATCTCTGTAGCCACAAGATTGTCCATGAATCCTTCCCAGTAACTTCTTCTTCCCTGCAAAGAAAATCAGAGAAAGGGTAAAAAGTGACAGTGAGCCTCTGGGAAGTAGGCCAAGGCCTTTTTGAGACATTGGACTACTGTATATTTAAGGACAAAGTTAAGAGTAAGGAAATGAGGGCAGCTGTCTCAGCTTCTTGGTTTGGATATTGTAAGACCCTTCTCCTGGGGATAAGAAATGCTCTCTCTGCTGTAGCCACTAATTAAAAACTGTAGAAAGTTGCTTTTCTTGGACATTCAAGATCGTCCTCTTAATCCATACTGGCCATCCCATGCCATCTTTCTCTACCTCCAAGAGGAAAAGCTCAATTTTCCATATGAGTCAGTGTGAAAAGACTGACCTTCTGCAGAAGGTTTCAGTTTTCTCTCCAGTGCTGGTCTTCTGGCTCCCAGCTAGGTAATGCTTTGTGTTACTGCAATCGTTACTGACAAATAGGATGGAGAACTCTTTATCAGTGGGGAAAATGCACCACCAAACTTGCATTCAAAGCTCAGTTACAACATTCATCATGTCCAGATTATCCAAGACAGAGCTGCTAGTTGTGTTTTGAAAAAGATAGCACTGTGGTCTCTCTTATCATGCCACTGGAGGTCATATGAACCTTGCTGACAACAGTCTCTTTCAGAATTACTGCTTTCTGCTGCTGCTGTGACATTCTGCTCTTCCAGTTCAGCCATTTAAAGCCAGTAGAAAACTCTAGTGACCTCTTTATTTGCAGACAGAGCAGATATCTACTGCTACTAAGCCAATTGTGGAGAGTAGCTAGTTTGAATATGTATTTAAATACTCAAGTTAGCATATGTTTATTCAGATTTCTCTTTAAAGTTTAGGCTCTGAAAGTTTCTCCTATATTACCTATGCATGTGTTGATAGAATCTGGAACTTTGAGTTGATTGTTATGTTGCTACTAGATATTAGACTCGAGTTGTTCTACCACCACTTCTTCCTCAAAGGAGAATTAATCATTGACTTAACTAGTATGTTAATATGAATGATTGTGGTGTTATGCATATGTTGATTTATTTAATTTGTGCTGCCTTCTAGGTCCCTTTAGAAAACAAGCTTAACCAACCAAACTGAACAAGATTTTACTTGAGTGTGTGCAAATGTGAAGTAAACAAAGTATTTTTGCTGCTTATGCTTGCAGAATTCAGCTTCATTAAACATGTTTATATGCAGTCTATAACCTTTTACAGTATACATGACTAACTGGTAAGGCAGATTCCATTCTGACAAAAAAGACATGGAAAATGTGTTTTGGAGAACTTGTTTCGATAGAATCCCAGACTGATTTGGGTTGGAAGGGACCTTAAAGCTCATCCAGTTCCAACCCCTGCCACAGGCAGGGACACCTTCCACTAGAGCAGGTTGCTCCAAGCCCCTGTGTCCAACCTGGCCTTGAACACTGCCAGGGATGGGGCAGCCACAGCTTCTCTGGGCACCCTGTGCCAGCGCCTCAGCACCCTCACAGGGAACAACAGGTGTCCTGTTCAAGCAAAGCAGAGACTTCACATCTTGAAAATCACGAGGGGGTAACAGGTCAGGTTGGCTTCTCTTAGAGGGACTTTCCGTTTAATAGAATTAATAACCATTTTGCACTGTGAAGCCATCCATAGCTAACAGTGTCACCAATGCCAAGTAGGAATCCTCCTTTTACCTAGCATCTGCAGACTGAGGCGGTGGTGTGAGGCTTAGTACACCCACTCCCTTTCGCAGCCTGAGAGTGGGTTTGTTTCCAACTAGGCAGCCAAGCTTCAGAGGCCAAGGAGACACTAACAGAAGGGAGATTTGAAGAATGCCACCACCTCTGGCAGATATTCAGGGAAGACCTTGGGAATGCAGACAAACTGAGATCTGCTCTTAGCATCACCTGCCAAAGCAAGGATTAAACAAGTGTGATCAAATTGCTTCTTCCTATGTCTGGTTTATCTTAAAGTACATAAGCCAAGACCAAGATTTTGATGTCATGATGCAAGGTAAGTACTTGATAGTGAAGGAATCATAATGTAGCAAGATGCCACTTACTAACAAGTTCTGATATTCTGAGAGAACATACGGACTGGTTAAAGGAGAGAGCAAGTTGCTTCAGCAGAATGGGAGTACTGGTAAAATCTTGGGGCAATGGCTCACCACAATCCTAACCAACATGTGCAAAGGTTTTTTTACGGTAATAAGGAGTGAACATGGAAGATGCTGGCTGTCCATGGCCACAAGCCATGGATGAAGTTAGCTACTTTGAGGAGACGCATATTCTAACCATGGAAACACAGAGTGAAGACTCGGAGGATGAAAGAAATGTTAGCTAACAATGACATTAGTTGGTAAGAATGTCGTCTTGGAATATTCACACTGTAAATATAAGGCAATGTGAAACAAATTCTTAGTTCAGGTAAACGAGAGATGTTGAGGCGCTGGAGCAGGTCCAGAGAAGGGCAACGCAGCTGGTGAAGGGGCTGGAGCACAAGTGTGATGAGGAACGAGTGAGGGACCTGAGGGGGTTTAGTCTGGAGAAGAGAAGGCTCAGAGGGGACCTTATTGCCCTCTACAACTACCTGAAAGGAGGATGGAGCCAGGAGGTGTCTGGTCTCTACTCCCAAGTAACAATACGAGGAAACAGCCTCAGTCTGCACCAAGGGGAGGTTTAGACTGGAAGATTAGGAACAATTTCTTCCCCAAAGGGTGTTCAGGCATTGGAACAGGCTGGCCAGGGCACTGGCGGGGTGACACACAGGGCAGTGGCGGAGTCACCATCCCTGGAAGTGTTCAGAAACCGTGTAGATGAGGCCCTCAGTGCCATGGTTTATTGGTGGCCTTGGCAGTGCTGGGGAACGGTTGGACTTGATGATCTTAAAGGTTTTTTCCAACCTAGTTGATTCGATGGTTCTGTGATCTAAGCAGCTGTCCTTATGAGCCATGAGTGAGGAATCTATGTGTTTCTTACCAAAAAGGTAGGGGTATCCACCTCTATAGCAAGTACAGGGTGAGCATAGGCCCTAAAGAACAGCTGTCCCTTTTCTTTTAAAACTGTCATTTAAATGTAGTGCTTGAGCTTTCTCTTTAGTCTAATGGTTTTCAGATCACAGGACAGGTAAATGGATGAAGCAGCTTCTAACATACCTGTCTTGTTCCATGGATCAAATGAGCCGTTGATTTAATTTTTCCAAACTAAAATTTTATTTAAAGAAATCTTTAATATTTAAAAAACAAAGCTGCCAAATAATACAACGAAGAATGACATCATCTGGCTGTCCTAGAGGAAACCCATTACCTATCTCAGGAGTTAATCTTTCAAAGGTTATATTGGATTTCATAGAGGTAAATAGAGTCTCAATATGCATTCAATCCCCAAAAGCAACAACTTTTCCTAATGTACAGGCATTGCACAGTAACATCTTAAAGATGCAAAATAAGACATTTTTAAGAATTCATTGCCTTAAGTCAGAACTTATATGAACATTCAATTTGATTAGCTACAGACAAAAGCTAAAAGCTCTGTAACATAGCCTGAAAAATTAATGAAAGCCTTCCTATTTGAGTTTCACATCCCTGTTTTTCTGCTCTCTAAATATTCCTACCACTGCAGCCATCAGAATACTTTACCAGACCCTGCAGCAGACACTCAGACAGAAGACCTCAAGATCATCCTGGAAAGTCTGTGAAAACACCTCAGGAAATGTTGACTCCTTCAGCCTAAGGATCAAAGCTGAATTATCTGAAGTTAAATGACTTAAATTGCATGTAGCTGCTTCTAAATGTTTTGTTTTCTAATTATGAAACTTGTTTTCACCTTTAAGAGTATGAATAATACTCAGGGTTTTTTAGGCATCTTATACTGTTTTAGAACTGATCTTCCTGTGATATTTTCCAGTGTCAGGAAAAGGGCACTTGCAAAGGAAGCCTCCTACTGTCAATTGCTTTTGGTGAAGAGTGTGGTGGTAATTGAAACACATCAGGCCAGCCCCTACTGTCCTTGCTGAGATGACCACTACAAAGCATTTACTATTCACTATTAACATGCATTTAATCACTGTGGACTTGGTATCTCGAAGTCCCAGCTAAGATGAGGGGCTCCTGTTAGAATGCCAATGGAATTGATGGTAAAAGGCAATCTTTGATTGAACGCATTTACAATGCATGGCTGACATTTAGATTTTATCCTGTGGAAGCCCAGTGTGCTTCCCAGTGCCTGGTGTGGGCTTAGATGGCAGAAAGCTGACAGATTCAGGAGTCCCGAGTCCCAGGCTGGTGCTCCTACCCCACCATCATTTCATTGATGTGAACAGACTGAACAGCTTTTTCATACGAATTGCATTGGGATTTGAATGACATTATCCCTCAACTAAATGTATGCATTTAAAATGGTTTGTGACTGATTTTTAGAGGGCAGTGATTGTTACCTGGTTTACTCTAAGGACTCTTGAATATGAGACTTATTACTGTGTTAACGTCCAACAAAGTCATCAAATTGCTCCCAGTTCAGTTTGCTCCCATCAAATTGCTTTCAGTTGTCATCACTGAGATGAAAACTTGGGCTTTGATCATTATCTTTTTAGAGTCCCAGCCTGCAACTTCACACTTGATTACTTTTACCTGTCTAATGGACTGGAACACATCAAAAGGATAAGAACCAACCAGAAGCAGACTAGCTTGTGGTTAACATGCTGATGTTAGTTGGGAGACCTGATTTTGGCGATTCCCTCCACCAGCTCTGTGCCATAGTTTTGTTTCTAAAATAGAGATTAATGTAATGTTGAGGGTTTTTTTCTCTTGCTTTTTTTTCTGTTTAGATTGTAAGTACTGACGAGGGTACATAGATGCAACATCTCCTACCTCAGTGCTTCTTCCTACAACCATAACATTTAATCCATAAAACTATGCCTTACACTTCTTTGACTCGTAAAATGCTGAATGTCTCACTAACCTGAGCCCGAGAGGAACATGTACTTGCAGGTAACCTTTAACTGGAAAGAGTAGATTAGTGTCCTTGCCTTTCAGCTGGGGAGCATGGAACCAGCAATGCAAATGTAAGGCTCTTGGCATGCAAATTACCAGAAGACATGGCAGTGCACCCATCTGTTCAGAGCTCAAAGCACCACATACGCCCAGGAAGAAAGAAAACAGGTTACACTTCTGTATTCTCTACAGTCGAGCATTCTTTCAAAGGGAAAATCCATCACTTTGAAGAATTTACAGAAGAAAACCTCCACAGCATCCAGAGCTGCAGGCAAGCACCTGAAAGGCAAAATGCAACTGCTGAGAAAAATAAATAAGGGCCTTTACAGCAGTCCCATTGAATTGAAATTTCCCTTTATCACAGACTAGGCTGTTATAATCTTTTTTCCTACCTCCAGCCACATATTTTAAAAGAAGATTTTCTAAACATAAAAATGTTACAGTAGAAGCACAGTTTCCTACTAATGTATTATAAACCCTCCCTTTCTGTACTAGATCACCCCCTGAAATTGCCGAAGAACTGATTTGGCTTAATTTGTCTGCATGTGAAACATCGATCAGTACGAAAAATGAGTTATGGAGTGACAGCAATGCCATTTTCCACAGGAGCTGACATTCAGCAAGGTGCAAGTGCTAGCAAAGGCCTTTGAGCACAGGCATTCTGCAAACCACCGTGTCCTTAATGGTCCCAAGAGCAGCCCAGGCGTTCCTGGCATCTCCTGTTTAAACCAAACCTCAGGCAACTGAAATTCATAGCCTTCTTCTTAGAGGACACATATTTGAATATTTAAAGAAATGGTCTAAATGAGGTGTAAATTTTTTTAATAGTGTTCCAGCTGTAGCTCTACTGAATCAACAACCTTGAGGATAAAGCTAAGAGCGAGGGGAGACTGTAGTCATAATCTTATTTGGGAGGGGAACTGAATTTTCTTTCCCCAAGAATGAGGTACCACAGAAAGAGTCATGTATGGGACTCACTGAAGTTTAGACAGAAAATGAAGAAAATGCCTTGAAATCCTGGGCTGGTGTTGGAATAGGAAGCGTGAAGGTTGATGCTGCTCCCAGATACATCCTCCTGAGGAACATAGCCTACTGCTCTTCACGCTGGCCTCTCCAGAAGAGTGGTAGGCAGTAGCCATCCTGGGTTTCTTGGACTGCAGACAGAACAGGCAGTGAGCCCTGACCAGCTGATAGCTCTCAGAAATCCACGGTCCCTCAACACTACGTGTTGGTTGTGGCCTCTGGCCAGCCTTGACTCCAACAGTAACATTCTGCTCTAAACACAGTATGTTACAGCACTGCCTCTTACTACAAAAAGTGTGTTCAGTTTGAGCCTAAATCTTTCAGTGTAAACCCTACATATTTTCCTTCCAGTGAGCTCTGGGCAGACTCCGCTGCAGTCCTGCGTCCAGCTCTGGGGCAACAGCACAAGAGGGACATGGAGCTGTTGGGGTGAGTCCAGAGGAGGCCATGGAGATGCTGCGAGGGCTGGAGCAGCTCTGCTCTGGAGACAGGCTGAGAGAGCTGGGCTGGTTCAGCCTGGAGAAGAGAAGGCTCCTTAAGGGGAGACCTTAGAGCAGCTGCCAGTGCCTAAAGGGGCTACAGGAAACCTGGAGAGGGGCTTTGGACAAGGGCCTATAGGGACAGGACAAGGGGAATGGCTTTAAACTGACAGAGGTGAGACTGAGACGAGCTCTGAGGCAGAAATTCTTCCCTGTGAGGGTGGTGAGGTGCTGGCACAGGCTGTCCAGAGAAGCTGTGGCTGCCCCATCCCTGGCAGTGTTCAAGGCCAGGTTGGACACAGGGGCTTGGAGCAACCTGCTCTAGTGGAAGGTGTCCCTGCCCGGGGCAGGGGTTGGAGCTGGATGAGCTTTAAGGTGCGTTCCAACCAGTCTGGGGTTGTATGATACGACCCTCTCCAGACGCGTTTGGTACCAGCGCTGTATCGCATTACAGCCCTGCCCTGTGGCACCTCCTGTGCCTGTCGGCCTTCCTGCTCCGCCCGAACACCGCCCTGGCTCTGCTGTGCCGCCGGGGGAGGTTCTCGGTGCGGGTCACGCCAGCGGCTGCCCC
>NW_009919603.1:0-22963 GCF_000696875.1 Nestor notabilis
GGCCCAGCCCATGCTAGGTGAAGAGCATCTTCCTGTGGGGTGAGGATGGTATGTGCTGCAGGCGGCCTGTCTGCAGAGTGAGCTTCAGCCCGCTGTTTGCAGATAGCTACTTAAACGCTGATCGGCTTTATGTCCATAAAGATAAAACTATCTCAAGTTCATGAATTACAGTATATTATGCCACTTCCTAGGTAGGCTTGCATGCAAGTGAACATAAAGATCAGGATGGTGTCGGTGGACTAGACACTTGAAAAAGAGCCTGGGTCAAATCACACTTAAGGATTTGTTCATCTGGTCTTTATTTTGTATCAATGTGATGGAGCAGCTGCGGCTCTGGTATGTTTCCGCTCCTTAGTCCAAGACTGTTGGTCCTGTGTGAGGATAAGAGAGTTGTTATGATGGCCTTGTCTCACTCCTGAAAGTGCAGGTGTATTGGGTTCCTGGCCAGCCAAATGCAGGAAGTGACTCTGATTACAGCAAAAATCCTGTGTGAAGCCATGAGGAGAGCTTGCTCAGTCTGGCTCTGAGAATGTACTTGCCAGTGCTTTTTCTACCAATATTGCAACTCTTCATTAGTTTGTCATCTTAGCTTTCTGACCCACCTATTTTATTTACTCATTTTTAATGAAGAATTTTAAAGTGAGGTGACAGCTGTATGCTCATCCCATGAACTGGTAGGACAGTGCAACTGCTTTTCCGTAAAGGTGATTGAGACTAGGCTGCCAGCTGATTCTGAAACACAAGTTCCTGACTGTAAGTAGCTGGCTAGTCTCTGAGGTTATCATATGTTTATTTTTATCTGTTCTTGTTCTGAATCTCCTGGACAAACATGTTTTCATTGCTCCCTTTGAAATATTAACATGGTGTATTCTAAAATTGCTCTTGCAAAGCTTGTCCTTCTATTCTGTCTATGTGTTTGCATTCTCAGTTTAATTACTCTTGTCCTGGTTATGCTCACTGGCATTACTATAAACCCTCTTCCATTGGTGTTTATGCAATCCAATGTTTGCACACTCTAATTCTTCTATTCATTCCTGATTGAATGTTTAAATCTTCTTTCAAGTCTTTCCAACCCATACTCACTTTATTGCTCTTTGATCTCTTCTCTGCATGGTAGAACTTGTGTATTTGGTTGCATGACTTTCTTGCTAATTTATGTCTAATTTTTTTTGTATGTTTGTTCTCAGGGGACATTTATCTTCAATTCTGCTGTTTGCTGTGTTTTAAGCAGAGATTAATTGATTTAAATTTTATCCAAGGTAGAAAATTATCTCGAAAGTTTGCATATTTATGAGGCAACTTAATTAAATTCTGTGCTTCAGGGTACAATAATCTCTAGTCTGTCACTGCACCTATTTTTCTAGGTGTGCAATATTGACCTCTGCCATTAAACAAATGGGTAGTGGTGACTGCAGTATGTCAGTGGTTTGGCTAATCTAGTAATGCCAGTTTATTTTTTCAGGCAAAGAGGTATGTAGTATGGTACAGATATGAGGAACATATCTAATCTAAACATTGTTTCTGGTTGCTTCTGTTGCAACACTGACATTGTCTTTTTTTTTTTCTACTTTTTTTTCCCCCCAAACTAAAAATGCATTAACAATTTAAATCATTAAGTGTTTGGGTTTGTTTTCTTTTTTTTTTTTTTTTTTTTTTTTTTTTTTTTTTTTTTAACAACTTCACACCTTTGCAATTGTTCTCATTTCCCATTCAGCAAATGCAGTTGTACCCACTATATATATACTGGTTTAAGTGGGTAATATTTTCAATATCCTTAGCAATTTTTTCAGGGTGTTGGCGTTCCAGTTTTGTAGACTGATGTTTTTAATTAGAAGAAAAAAGAAAAGGCAATAGTAGTAAGAGAATTCATCAACAGCATATTTGAAATTAAACTGCAGCTAAAGTTGGTAAGATATTTGTGCTGAAGCATCTGGATTTTTCAGTCTGCAGGGCAAAGTTTTGTTGTGTGTGTATGTAAACCAAAATCTATTTCTTGCTGTATAATCCAGTCTTTTTTTCATCCCTCATTTTTGTTGCATTTTTTAATTTATAAACAAATGTATTGACATTATGAAATACATTTGCAGTATTGCAGAATACTAGAACCTGATAGTTAAAGTGCTCAGAGAACCTCAAACCTGCCCAATGGCACTCGGTCAAACCCCTGTGCAAACAGATAAGCCTGGGCCTAAGGGTCAACAAACTCTTGCCTTGTCAGATCTGTTCAGTTAGCAAGTTGCAGAGAGATTCATCTTTTGTTAAAAATTCTGTTTTGCTGTTTGCTGCATTCTCTCAAATGTAGATTTTGTGTAAATGGATAAATCTATGCAGCCCTATGGCTAAATCCTTGTCAGAGTTCTGACTGGAAACCCCTTTACTTGAGAACTGCAGTTAGTCTGGCTTGCAGTACAGAGTGGAGGAAGAGTCATTAAGTATTTTGCATTATATTTCAACTCAAACGGGCTTCAGGACTCAGTCCTGGTACTTAGCATATGTAAGTGGGTTTGAGGAACTGAAGGTGTGTAACCTGGGGGATAGGACCACTACTGACAAGCACTGTAGCTAGATGGGCAGGTACATTCCCAACTCCAGAACACTTAAAATTGGAAAGACTTGTCTTTTAAACTTATACTGAGACTGGCATATCCAGCAATATCCTGGTTCTCTTCTGATTTAGGCATTCTGTATTCTCACAGGTCTGTAACAGAAAAGTGCAATCTCTATGCTAGAGGAAGTAAGGGAAATTGCTGGGAGACTCAACCACTGCCCTGTTTTTTTCTTACGCCTTCCATCTAAACTGTACTGAAATGCTTTCCTTCAACAGACTGTCAAAGTCAAGCAACCTTAACCAAACCAGTGAGAAAGCCCCTCAACAATAACTGGTTGTGGAAGATAACTCTGGTATTCAAAGCTTGTGTGTCAATTAAATGCCAGCCACAGTGTCATGGTAGGGTGGCACCACCTTTTCACTTATCTGGTAAAATGGTAGGGCTGCTGCAGTGGGGGCTCAATCAATTTATCTTCTTCAAAACCCACAAGCAACCGTCACTGGTAGTTTGGCAGGCTGGAGAAATAGGAAAGGAATGGAAGTCCTTAAACGGGCATGTTTAAGGCTGTCGTAGCCTCAGCATCGTGAAGCTCTGTTTGACAGACATGTAAAAGAAGCATACAGATATTAAACGCTCTGAAGTTTTTCACAAAATTACCTCCAAATAATTTAAAATAGCATTTAATTTTCATTGATACACAAATCCCAGTGCAGCTATTTTGGTGAGTGAGCTGATATAAAAAATTGTCATTGAATGTACATGTCTAATTAAAAAAAATAATAATCTTACAGTATATGGTTTTCTTGCTTCTTTAAAGACTATTTATTTTAACTCTGTTCTTGAAATACTTGTTATTTTCAAAATGGAGACACTGGAGTCATAGATGGCATCCTCTTACACACATAGTGCTCCTACCCAGTCTTGTATGCTTCTCGTCAGATTCACTGGCTGAAGTGAGTCTTTTGCAGATTTTCTTGACAGAGCCATGAGGAAGGGAATTAAAGTCCTGCCTCGCACATGTGAATTTGGTTGCTGCCTGCCCACAGCCTTATTTAGCTGCTGAGGCTGAGTTGTTTCAGGAACATTGACTTAAGTGTATGCTGTTCAGCTTTTAGACGAAAATATTGGTCGACTACAAAGGGATACTGCTGGATGGGAAGTGCTGTGTTATGAGGGCCATTTGTTTGTAAGTAAATAAAACTGGTTTCTTGGACTGAAATTTAATCTTGGAAGGTAGGAAAAAATGTCTGATGTTTCCTTGGAGAAATCTTACGAGGATGGACACGAGCCTGCATTTCACACAAAGTTGGGTAATGAAAATGGTTTCTTCCATGGAGTAAATAACCGGGGGGGTGGGGGGGTGTGGAACCAGCAACAAACCTGGAAACATTGATATCAGTGATGCACAATTCAGCACTGGGCTGTAACATTTCTCTCCCATCTCCTCATCATCATCCTCCAACTCTTCTGTTGCAGTTGTCTTGAAAGAGTCATGACCTTGCTATGTATCCTGTACCCTGGTTCCTTTGGGTTCAGCTGCTCCAGGTGCCATGAGCTATATCACCCTGACTGCAGTAGATGGTTATGGTATTGGCAGACCTCTAATTCTGGAGGAAGCAAGATCAGTTCATAAACTGGTGTTAAGTCAGCTGAAGGCAGTAGGGGTTAGGGACATTTTAGGTGTGAAGTGTCTCCATACTACCCAGCCACTAAGTGACTCACAGGCGGGGTTGTTGTGCTCTTGCCCTGTGGCAGTGGAGGCAGCTGTTTCTCTCGGTCTCTGCTTGCTTACACTGTCATGAGTGAGGGGAGGCTGGGGAACCAGATGTTACCAGCTTTCCTGAATAAGATAAAAATTGCTTCTGGATTGCACGTGCTTTGTTTACATAGGGAATGGAAGATGCAGCAAATATGACCGTTTATCATGCTGTTCATAGCTTTCAATCAGAAAGACCCAAAAATGATTTAAAGCATTTGGTTTGAGACTTTCACTTTAACCTGTGCACTTTTTGTCTTTAAATAAACGCTAAATGCTTGAAATGTAAAAACAAAAAATGACCAGTGTGAGTGATGCTGACATGTCCCACACGTCCTTAACTGCACAGTTTGGTAGTCAGCCTTTGAAGACTCTCGGCATGTCTTCAGGCTTGTTAGACCTTTATTTCCAAATTTTCTGAGGGTTCCTTTCAGACTGCATATAGCTCAACCCAGAGGTGTTTGAGTGAAGCTGTTTTCCTACTGTGGTGGCAAGCTGTGTGCCAGAGTGGAGGGTAAGACAACGTTTCCCATCTTAGAGTGCTTACCATGTCAGTGCCCACCATTAGGATTGGGCAGTTGTCAGTGAAGATCTAGATGGGAATAGGTCTTGGAGCTCTTAAAATGGAGCTGTGAGGAGACCATGGGTGCTGGGAGGTTCAGGATTCCTATAAACTTAAAACCAGCTCTGGCATTTTTGTTTGTTGCTTTTGGCTTTACTGGTACCCACTTTATTATATATATTTATTTGCTCAGTAAGTTGGAGGTTTTGTGCTAAAAGACTTTACTCTGCAAAATACATTCCCAAAGGCATGGGGTCAAACACACACCATTGCTTAGTGCCTTTCATTGGCTGGGTTTCAATGAGTTGCAAATTCAGCATGTGGATTTTTTTATCACTTCTGAGATACTGATTCTTTTTGCACATAATATAAGGACTCTTGACTTTAAATTTCAGCCTCTTCTCTCATTATTAAAAGTGCCTGAAGTACACACGTACTTTATTGGCACCTAAATTGCTTGAGGAGTCTTACTTTTTGTAACCATGGCCAGAAACTTAATCTGTTGCAATTATTTTAAAAGGTACCTAGAGCCTTTTTAAATGCATGATTTGAACAGGATTCTAGTTACGGAATTACATTATTCACCATTTTAGTCTGGCTCTGCATACTTATTTTCCTGCTTCCCCACAACTGGTTATTGTTTTTAAAATTCCCATTGCTGTAAGCAATGTACGCTTTGTTGGGAGTGTACTATAAATCTGCCTTAGAAGGAGCTCAGCCTGCTGTTACTTCTGATTTTGAATTTTGCTTAATGGATGCTTCAGTTCTTGAGATAGGTTTGTAACATAAGTGGGTTTTGAGCCTTATCCTTAGTTTCATGGCAATTAGTCTATCCAAGTTTTCTACTTGTTAAATTGAACTCTGAAATCAGCCTTTGAAAGATGAAGGCAGACACCAACACTCAAACTTGGTTTTCATCATGTGCTGTCTTGTGTGTATCTTTCCTAGCTGGAGCCTTATACTTGGGAATTCAAAGCAACTGGCTCAAATAAAATTAATTATTACTTTGGGCTATTGGTTTCTATAATTTTTACTTTAAAGCACAATTGTGTCATGTCAGAGCTTTTAATGTACGGGTTCTGTTTACTCTTCTTGAATGAGTTTATTTAAACTGAGTGTTACCAAATAGCTGATTTTGATTAAAATTGCATAAAACAAACAGAGCTCATGATCTTGAGGCAAGAGCTTGTTCTTGTGTCCTTTCTCTGTGTCCTCACTATGTGAAATTGTTTAAATAACCCCTTCAAACAGCTAATTAGGTCACAATACTGATGTTCCAAATGGAATTTAGTAGTAATGTTAATAACTGTCAAAAAGTTTGACTGCTGCTAGGTTAGTGAGCTTTAAGAGTTATTTGAGGCACAGTGTGTCAGATAACTGATAGTGTAGTTCATAGTCCTTCATTGGTTGTCTGTTCATAGCTGAATATATGGAGAAAAAAAAAGAGGGTACGACAAAGCCCCAAACCCAAACCACCCTTCCCAAAACAAAGAAACGGCAACCCCACAACAACAAACATCCAAAAAAGTTCCAATGTGCTTAGTATGGGCTATGTCTGAAGGAATACTTGCTACACAATGACTGGTTATCTTTTACTGTGTAGCTTGATGAAGGTAAAATAAGCAGCTCTGTGTCACTGGTTGAGTCTACATAATACCTCTCAAAACCAACCTTTGAGAGAAGGTTCACAATAAGAGAACATGGATCTCTTGCACAGCTGTCTCCAGTTGATTGGGAGAAGATCTTTTTGCAATAAGTACATTACACTATTCTCTGACACCTTTAGCTGGGTTATTCCTGAGTGCTATGCGAGTATTAATTCAAGAGTGATTTATTTTAGTCTGCACATAACTTCTGTGTCCACTGGAAAAGATATTTCTAACTACATACATACATCCATCCACAATTCTGTGTGCCAAACTAGTATGTCACTCTGAAATGCATAACCAAAATTTTTTCAAATGCACCAAGAGAGAAAGTAAAAGCATTTTCATTTTCGAAATTCTTTTACAAGATGAAAAAGTTATTGCTAGCCCAAGGTCATTGAAAAGATAATAGTTAATGGCAATGGAAGAAACATCCTTTCAGGTCCATTGTACTAACCAGATCTATATTTATGTCAAAGTATATTCCCCGACCTTCTAAAAACCTGATATTTCTTAGCAGCATGCTTAGAAATGACTGGGTTTTTAAAGGAGCAAAACAATTCTGAGTGTTATAATTCTGTGTTCTTTGTGTATATAACAGTAAGATCACGTATTATTGTCATTCAGCAAAGTTTTCCTGTTACATAATGTGTCTATGAAGCTAATGGTTGGGTTGGTTTCTTTTCCTCTAGATACTAAGATCTTATTCTGCCCTTTTTTGTCACTCCAATAACATTCTCCCCTGAAAATTAATTTTTTTTTCCCTTAGTCTTTTTCTACTTTCTCTTCTTTGTAATGGATTCTAAGTTAATTTCCAGAACTGGAGAGTGACTTTACAGTCTTTTGTTGAGAGAGGTGTTATGGAGCTTTTGCATCTGGTGGTGGTCGTCTTTGTACCTATTCCTAAGATGTGGTATGTGACAACACTTGTTATTAAGCTGGTCTGAGTCAAGTGACAATTACAATTTTTCAGAGCCCTCATAGTAATAACCATGAATCTATAATGATGATTGAGGCTGTCTCCATAAGCTAGTGGGTAGATGCTTAACTTGAAGCTGGATTTGTGTGATCAGAAACAATGTCAGGTTTCTCTATTTATTTATCTGGCTTTGTTTATTCTTCTGGGAAGCGGACCTCTGATATTCTAATAACAGACCTGATTTTGGGAGGGTTTCTAATTAAGCCTGACCAGTGTATTCCAATCATGGAATATATTTCATGTCTTGCTGAACTGAAGTTATGTTGACCAAAACTTTTTCAGCTTCAATAAGGAAAACAAACAAAGAATATATTTTGATCAAAACAGTTTTCTCTGAACAGTGCTATTCTGTTGATCAGAAAATTGAACAGGGAAGTAACAGTTCCATGACCAAAAAATTATGTCTTTGCCAAGATGGAAACCTCCAAAAGGTTTCCTGGATTAACACAGACGTATCTGTAGATGGCACTGTCCCTGACCACCTCTGTCCTTCCTGGTGTTTGCTAGATTGTTTGCTTTATTTTGGCCTTAAGAAAACTTGCATTCTTAGGCAAAAAATATATTCAATTAAGGACAAAAATAAAGACAGGATCTTTTTATGGCCTGTTTGGGACTGCAGAGGAGTCAAATAAGGGAGATGGGAGCATGGACTTAACTATCTTGATGGTAATAAATCAAATGTTTGCATATCATTAAGATGTTTTTAAGCAGTAAATTCCTTTCTGTTTTCTAGCTTAGTGTTTTTGAAAGTTAATGAGTCTTACACAGCACCCTGAAAGCTGGTAAACAAAAGTTGTTCAGACTGTGTTTGCCTAGAACAGGCCTCAGCACTGAAGGACTGTGAATAATCAGAGAAATTATTCTACCCACATCTGGGCCATTTGGATAGTTTCCAGCTAGAAGCTTTTGCTTATTTGTGTCTTGGGTAAAGATGCAACCTTTTAAATAGAGGCCCAAGATATTTTAGCATTTAATTATTAAGACCAACTTAGTGGAGCATGGGTTTGAGAGGTCTGATTGTCTCATTGTTTAGGAAGTCTCTATGTTTCTTGTACATTGTGCGTGGATTCAGAGGAAAAAAATGAAGATTAGCCTGCTGGGTTTGTGTAACTTTTGGAGTAGCATGTGTGAAAAGCTAGTGTGGTTCAACAGCTGATTTATCTTACTTGGGTCTAGAATTGAAAAAGAATCTGTATTCAACAGATTTGTTTTATTTTTCCTGTTTATTTATAAGGTCTATTTAATTTTTTATTTCTGTGGTGTGAGCAGGAACAGTGCCAGAATTTGCCTTGAAATCTGTAGAACAGCAAAATAACTTTTAGATACTATCATAAGGAACCGCAGTATGTAAGCACAGTTAGAGCAAATAGAACAACTGATGCAATGTAAGAGTGGTTGAGTCATGGTGAGCTGTTGATGAGCATACCTTTTAGATTTTCTCTAATTTTTTTTTTAAAGTAATTTACTTGGACATCATGGTATACATTTCAACTAGACTTCTGGTTTTGAGGTATAGTTGATACTCCTCTCTTGTAAAATGCAGTAGTTTCTTGAATTTAGCAACATCTTAATTATAACAGAAAAATAAGTGTCCTTTTTAAGGAGATATTTTGATGCAGGTAGCATTTAATACTTTAAAGCTGGCCCTATTTCTGTACTTTCTAGGTTATTCTTTAAATGGTCATCTTGGGAGATGGCAAGCACACAGAATATACAGACAAAACAACAACAAAAAAAAGGCAGTATCAAATTTAATAACTATGTGAGCTGCATCAGTACTATAGCCATAAATTACATGTCGGTTGGTGCTGACCTTATGAAGACCATATTTAGGCTGAAGTAAATTTTAGACTGGCATATATTGAAATAAACATTGTATCAAGGAGACAGTTATCCAAATTGCTGTAAAAAAAGGTTACTTTAAATGGGGATAAACCTATGGAAGTTTGTTCATATAAAACTCTCTTTTTTTTCCTGTTCTTTAATAATGTTTTTCCAGTAATTCAAGTATTTAAATGGTCATCTCCTGCTCTTTCAGTGTAGAAATTGGTGAAAGTGTGAGAGGAGAAGATGTGTATATCATCCAGAGTGGCTGTGGAGAAATAAATGACAACTTAATGGAACTGCTTATCATGATCAATGCTTGCAAGATTGCATCATCCTCCAGAGTGACTGCTGTAATTCCATGTTTTCCTTATGCCAGGCAAGATAAGAAAGATAAGGTAGGCAAGAACTGTGTCATTTTGGAATGCTTTTTTTCAGCTTGCTCACTTGAAATTTTTTTGGAGATGAAACCTATTTTCATGAACATTTAAGTGATTTGAAAGATTTACTTGGCTTTTTCATCCGTTTTGGTAAAATGTTAAATTATTTCATGTATAGGTAAATGAACTGAGACAAGTTAAATTTTTTTTTTCTTGTGTTTTAATAATTGATATGGCTTCAGTTTGAAAATGTGGGTACATCCTGTGTGTGATATATTGCAGAGTACTCTGCTAGCAAAACTCACTTTATATAATTGTTTTTCTTGCTTTTTCTAGTTTGTTTTGGGGCTTTTCTAACCTCTATATATGAAAAGAGCACACATTTTTAATTTTTTTAGACATTTTAATTGCATGGGATTAAATCCTTAATTTGAAGTGCTATAATAATTATCTAGATGGGGTTTATGCTATATGGTTAAACAGAAGCCAGCTGGAAGGAACTGATTAAATCTGCAATGCATAACAGTAATTAATAAAAAACTTTTTTTTTTTTCTGCAAGGCAGGTAAAAAAAAATTGAATAATTATTTTTATTGATGCAGACCACAAATTGTATGTAAGCCCCATAAATATTCTTCTGATCTTAGTGCCCTTTTCCTGAATTTGGTCTGCCATAACTGATGACTATATTAGTTCAGCCAAGTTGATAACATAGTAATAAACTCTGTGGCAAGTGAGTTTGGTTTTAAAAAATACAGAACTAAACTTCTTTTTATCTCTCTCTCTATATATCTATATCTAGATGTATATATACACAGAAAACTTCTAGTATGTTGTGTGAATGTTCCTTTTGCCTAATCTCACTTGAAAAGAACTTAAAAGAATAAATGTGAATTTGGCTTTTAAGATAGGATTGCAGCAGTTTGCCTTTTTGGAAAATTGCACCTATCCAATACTTCCTGTACATAGCCCCCTCCTTTTCACTTTGGACATCAAGCAGAGCATCCTGAAAGCCTTCTCTTGTTCTTTATGCTCTTTTCTATAAAAACATAACAGTACTGAAAAGTAATGCAGGAGCTAAAAATAATAGCAGATATTACAAAATATGTAATGCTCAGCTGGTGATGTCTGACAACAAAACTAAACAGAGAAAAGTTATTTTCTGATATACTCATTCTTTAAGTGCAGGCTTTCTAATACCATACTAATATTATCAAGACCACCTTTTTATACTTTCAAAGCAGAATTCAGGAGTTAGACAGAGGCTCCCTCTTCTTTGCTTACATCTTTGAGAACTTCATTTCTGCTGTGTTTTGTATTTAATAATGCTCTCCCTTGATCAGGAGAGCTGAAATACTGCTTTTTATCAAAAGAGCTTGAAAGGGAAGAAATAAAACTTTTGTTGAAAGGGAAGGAAAACACATCATCAGGCTTTGATTTCCAAATTCATTGGAAGGTTCTGCTGGCCCATCCTATAAGCTCTTGGTGTGGGGAAAAAGCTCATAATGTTTCAAGATTTCCATGCCCCTAGGTTATGCCTTGTCAAGGTTACCCCAAATCCATGTGGCAGACTTCTAAGAGACACTTAAAACCCCCAGTGTGATAGCCAAGCATGCCATCCAAGAGCATTTTGTCTTTTGGAAATGCCACTGGAAGATAGATAGCTGATGAAAGTGATTTTTTTATTAACAGATTTTGAACATTGTACCAGACTGTTCTCTGGGTGTCACTGTGTTCTCCTGCAATTCTAGGCGTGCCTTTTTCCCTCCTCTCCCACCCACCCCCTATTTTGCAATTGAGAAAATGTTTGCCATCTTTGGAAATTAACCTTGGTAGTTGACCTCCATGTTGCAAAATAAGCTATAATGTAGCTGTCAACATTAGGCAGCTTATTGACAGGGAGATCTTTCCTGCTGCTTGCTGTTGGATTGCATCACATCATTTGGTCTTTGACTCATGTTGACTGCACAAGTTTTGTGTGCTGCCTGAAATATTGGCAGTATGAAGTCAAGCAGTATAATCTTCACTAGTTGGTTGCTGTTTTCTGGTTTGAATTTAAGTTGTTGAGTTTAATCCATAAAGAACTAAATAGACTGAGTCCTTGCTGCTTGAAATAACCTTGTATTCTGCATCCCTCTGTTGCAGCTATGATTGCCGAGAACAATGAAAATGCTCATTGTTTATCTAAGGAAAGGGCCTTGCAGTAAAAAAATCATATTCTGAACAAGATCTGTGTAATCTACTCTGGAAATTTTTGCATTAAACCTGAACTAACTTTTAATGACAAACAGAGGTTTTTAAAAAAAAAAAAAAGGCTTACTGGGAACTGTAGAAAAGTTGGTAAATTTATTTCAGATGCAATCAAGTACTGCCATAAACTAGAATACTTCCGAGACACAAGCTGTCTAATTTAAAAATAGCTTGGGTATATCTGTGCTTTGGCCATAGCTGCATTTATGCATCCTCTAATTATGCTAACCTTCCAAGCCATGGGCAGGACACATTTATGTAGGATGCTGCAGAGATGCCTTTGACATAAGTTAGAAGTAGAGTGACAGGTGAGTTTGGTGTTCTACAGCTCATGTAACTTTGTTTTTTTGATTTGTAGAAGGGGTCCGTGGAGCGTTGGGTAGGTATCCTTTTTTTTTTTTTTTTTTTTTTTTTTTTTATCTAACGCTATGCATTTCCATTAATATGGCCTTAAAATGGGTGAAACTTACTGTTTACATTATGTATAACTAGGAACGTTTTCAGTTTCACTTCTTGTTTTCAGTTGTGTTTCACCTAGGCCATGACAGTAATTCTGTGGAATAATTTGCTTCTGGAAAACTGCTAGCCTCTAGGCAAAAATTTATCTTGTCATTCAAGATAATGGCTGTCAACTTCTGAAGCATCAAAGCATATCTCTTTTTGTTTTTTTGGGTGTTTTTATTTTTTTAAAACGGTAAGTTTTGGTAATACATTAGTGAACATTCAGCATCCATACACTTCACAACTGGCTTTCTTGGAAGTGAAAGTTCCAGTTATAAATCTCTGAGGCTTCTTGGACATTTTTTTTTTTTTTTTACTTTATTTGTTCAGTATGGATGAGATGCATTTTGAGCAAGAAAATTTAATAAGATGTTTAAAGGCGACAGAGCTTTAATCTTGATGGACAATTTTTACATTCAGCTGTATGTCCTTTGCATGGTTACTCTTGTGAAGTTGTTCATATTAGCTTTGTAGATTCTCCCCCACCCCTGGTAATTTTAAGAATTGCAACTAATGCATCACTAAGGGAGAAATCATTTACATAACTTGTTAAACCTAAGTGGGGAATTTGCTTAGAAACCAAAAACTTGGTGATTTTGTTTTTTACGATTTGGTGTTTGTACATAATGTAATGTTATGTTTCACACTAATAATTCTGAAACTAATCTTAAATTGTGACAAAGAATGGAACAATAAAATCTGTGAATCTCTGTCCTTGCCTCTTTGATTGGAAGAAAACTTCACAAACTCCAAGATAAAAAAACTCTTGTTCTTATATATCTTTGCCATCTAATTTTGAGTAACAAGGCTAGGTAATCTGAGGTTCCCATGAATATAGGTCTTTTGATTTTAAAATAATCTTCAATTTGGATCATACTGTAGGACAAAATTTATTTTCTATGCAAGCAATCAAATCTTAAATCCTTTGAATGTATTGTGTGTATTTTCTGTTAATACAAGATCTTGTGGAAGAGAAACTGCTGGATAGCTGCAAACTTCATTTGTCTTAATCTCCTATTAGCCCATTCTTGAGAAACAGGTGTTGGTGTCTGGCTATCTTTCCTTCCAAGACCCTCTGTCCACCAACACATAGGAATTCTGTGATGTGTGCATATCTGCTAAAACCAGTTACCTAGTGGTAAAACCTTCAAGTTCTTCCTTCTGGGAAGGCAGCCTGCAAGGCCAGCAACTGAAAGAAGTACCAACTGGTAACGTATTCATTAGTATTCGATGCAGGAAAGTATTTTGGGTTGGTTTTGTGATGGTGATACTCATGATATGGATACTTGAGGCAAAATAAGCAATATTCATATTGAAGAGAAATAGAAAATAAATAGAAACAAAGTTCAGCATGCTGGATGGAGAGGAAATGGCAAGCTGCATTCTGGGAAGAAGGTAATCTGCCTTTAGCAGCAAGCCTGACGTAGATACTTGTTTCTACTGGAGAGGGTGGTCCTGGTTTGCTATCTTCTTTTCCCTTCCATTTGAGCTGCCTCATCTGGCTGCTGTGGGTTCAGTTAAGTCCCAGCACGCAGCACAAGGGAAGTGGTGGAAGTATATAGTCTTGGAGGAAGGGATGGGACAAGCAGGAGAGCCAACTTACGGTTTCAGTATCACCAGTTGGTCCAGTTTAGCTCTGGCATCAAACCAGATCTTTGAAAAAAGCTAATAAAAGAATAGTGGTAGAATCAAAAAAGTAGAAACTGTATCTTTGTTTTATTAGATGTTGCCAGAGATTTGAGAATATTTTAAAGACCAGCTTAAAAATGTCCGTTTGTACTGCTAAAATGAGCTGAAGTGATCAAGAATTTAAGTGGCGTGAACCAAATGTTTACTAATAATAATAGAAATATCCAGAAAGCTTTGGCCAACTTGACCTTACAGAACTGAACTTAAATGAGGAGCCGCATAGTCCTTAGTACCTGGAAAATCATCCATTCTGAAGATAGGAAGCTCTTATGGAAGCTATATGCATCTGAAATGCAAACATCTGGGGAAGTGCTAGTTGTTGCATATCTTCAGTGCATCTTACACAGACCAAATGATGGTGATGTTCTATGAAACACAAAAACCAAAAAGGATGTTTTTCAAAATGAAGAATTTCTGTCCTGATGGTGATAAACTTGATCCAGCCATGAGAAAGACTGCAATATCTCACTTCTTTTTTTGAAATTATGTTGGCAATCTGCAGGTTAAAATGGAAATGCTGAGTTTCCACCTGAACTAACAAAAGTTTTGAGGAAAATACTCATATCTCTCTGATATGACACAGAGAGAAAAGCATGCAGGTTAAATTGGCAGTGGTTCAGCTTATTTTAGGTTATGCCCTTGAGCATCATGGAAGGAAAGCAGAGATACTCTGTAGTTGTGTGTATGGGGTGGAGGGAAAAGGGGTTCCTAGGAGGCTAAATGAGACTGATAAAGAGATGTAGCAGGAGAGAATACCATACCAGCAGAAAACGGAGTCTGACAATGAGATGGAACCTCTGAACTGCAGGTCTGCCTTCATGCTAATGTTGTTGCCAGCTATTAGCCTTATTTAAAGATTAGCAAGAAGAGAACAGGAGGTTTCATTTAGTACTTCCGTCAGGTAAAACTGTAAAACATAGAGCCACACAGCTGTTTTCAGAGCTTAAAAGAAAAAATCTGAAAAAACTTTAAAGTTGATAAAAAAAAAAAAAAGGGGAAGTATCTTCCAGTCACAATTTTCAATTTTCTCTTTTTTTTTTTGTTTTTTTTTTTTTTTTTGAGTGTTGCTGTTTGTTCTGCATCCTTGTCACTTCTAAAAAGGCTCTTGGCATTGGTATTAACATTGCTAAATATATTTTTGGTGGTCTTTTTGTTCTTTCTGCTTTTCTGTTTTGTTTAGTTTGTTGGGGGTTTTTTTTGGTTTCTTGTTTTGTTTTGGCTTTGGTTTGGGTTTTTTTTTTTTTCATCCCCTTGCCCCCTGTCCCTTTTGGGAATTCTAGACTTGTAATTGCCTCCAACAATTAAGCCTGAGTTAGCAAAAAAGAATAAATAAATAGGACGGGGTAGAAGACTGCTGCCAACATGGGTCTGTTACAAGCTTTACTGTATCATGAAGAAATGCTTGATACTCTTTTAAAGAAGTATTTTCAAAAGTTGGGTTCACTCTGCCTTCAATCTTCGGGCTTGGAAATGTTTTTAAACAGTTATAGCTGCTTGAGAGTTAAATGTTAATGTAGGGTAGTGACTTAGAGAAATGGAGATTATCTGTCTTTCTGCTATAGAAAAGCTACCTGAAAGTTTTAAATAGAAGAAATGGAAAATTGTATCTCTGATTTATCTGCTTGTCAATCTAATTACTAGAAAGCATTATTAGGCAGACAGTGCAAACTGATTTAGATATTTTTAAATGTTCTAGTGAGTTTCAAAACCCCAGTAGCAAAATCAACTATTAATAGACTAGTTTGGCTAAAGTTCTGGAGCTCCCAGTATCTAGATTCCAAATATTCTAAAGGAAAAAAAAGAGTAGAAGTAGCTAAATTTCTGACTCCTTGCATCTAGTTGAAATATCGTTTAAGTTTAAACATTTGTGCTTTATTCCCCAGAGTCGTGCTCCGATCTCTGCAAAACTTGTTGCCAACATGCTGTCAGTTGCAGGGGCTGACCACATCATCACCATGGATTTGCATGCTTCTCAGATCCAGGTAACTATCAGTTCTTCATAACTGTGGCTAGGGGTTCTACTGAATTAATGTGTATTAAATGTGTTAATGTAGAAGATTCCATTTCTGCTGTTCAAGTAATACTAACTTGAATCTTGCCCATATTGAAATACTACCTTTCATGTCAAGCAGTTGAAATTTATGGAAGCTATATATTACTCACTGGATTTTTTGAGAGCTTTTCTTAACTTGAATTTACTTGACCACCTTCGAACACTCATCTTTTCTGACCCCCACCCTCCCCCACCCCCACCCCCCATTTCACTACTGTTGGGTAAGATTTTTAGAGACCTTAATATTTGTCTAACTTCTGCTGCATTTGATACTAATATCAGAGTGCAGAATTAGGCCAGTACAAAATACTAATTAAAGCCCTACTATACTTGAAAGGCAAAGTCTTGATTCTTTCCCTGTGTTTTTATTCCAGGTAAGACATAAACATATATTCATGAAATTCTCTTTCTCTTTTGGACTAGGGTTTCTTTGACATTCCAGTAGATAACCTGTATGCAGAACCTGCAGTGCTGCAGTGGATTAAAGAGAACATTGTGGAGTGGAGAAATTGTATCATAGTTTCACCTGATGCAGGTGGTGCAAAAAGGTACTATACAAGCCTAAAAATATTAGTTTTCCGTATAGCTAGTGGTTAATGAAGTTGTTTGTCTTTATTCCTCTATCAGTTCTGCAAGACATATGATACATCACTGATCAATCCAAACTGCATTGTAAAAACAGCAGCTAGTTCTTCCAGTGTTGTTCATGCTTGAAAACATCCAGGAGCTTTCTATACTCTAAAGAAAATCTTTTTCTCTCTCCCTGGCTGTGGCCTCATTAGCTGAATCCCTCCACAGGAGGGAAGAGGTTTTTCCTGCTGCTTGCTTCTTTAGTCCAGTTGCTGCACCTCTTCCTGCTTCGCTCTGGAATTGCCTAAGTTTCTCTTCTCTGTCAAAGCATATGGCCTATCCCCACTGTACCTGCTGGCATTTAGGTAAGAGGCTGCTTGAGTCGTGTTTCTTTTTTCCTTTGTTACTGCATTCCAGCTGTAAACCTATTGACCCCAAGTTGTGCACTATGAATACTAGAAAAAGGAAGTGAAGTTTTGTGTGGCAAAAGGTGAAAATAGAAAGGATAGTTCATTGGAGTGTTTCTTCATTTACAGCGTGCATTGCTCATTTTGCAGACTTTTATTTGGTAATCTAATGAGTATAAACTAATGAAGAATCAGGCTGGCTGGTGAGGTGATGAAGCATACTACTAAGGTGAAATGCTTATTCTCAAGTTACTAGTCACGCTCCTTCTACAAACAAAAGACAAAGGAAGTAAGAATCCTGTAAGCCCACAGTAGTTTAAGTGTTTGGATGTAGTATGGGGAAAAATGTGAAACACTGTCATAATTTGATTTTAGTTGAAGTCTTTGGGTCTCTTGTGAGTGTTCATAGAATTATAGAATAGTTTGGGTTGGAAGGGACCTTCGGATGTCATCTAGTCCAAGCACCCTGCAGGGACAACTTCATCTAGATCACGTTGCCCAGAACCACATCCAACCTGGCCCTGAATGTCTCCAGAGGTGGCATATCCACACCTCTCTGGGCAACCTGTGCCAGTACTTTACCACCCTCATTGTAAAAAATTTCTTCCTTGCATCCAGCTTGAATCTTCCCTCTTTTAGTTTAGAACCAGTTCTCCTCATCCTATTGCAACAGGCCCTGCTAAAAAGTGTCTCCCAAGTTCATGTTGCAATAATTCATAGGGAAGTAGGACTGATTAGAATTCCATAGCTGTTCCTGTTTAGATGAATCAAGATGTGAAGAATATAAATCATAGAAAACATTCTAAAATCCAGATAATTCAGCCAGTTAAATTTCTTTGTTCATTCTTATCTGGATACTGTATTTTTTCAGGTTTTTGTTTGGGATTTTGTTGGGTTGTCTTCTTGTTTTTGTTTAATTTTTGTTTTTTAACAAAATGCAGCCTTTGCTTAGAATTCAAATCAGAATATAACATTTTTTTTCATCTAACAAATATTTGTATATTACCAATTTGATCATATGACTTTATTTTTTGAGGACCACTTTCCCTGTATTTAACATGGAGTCTGTCTTTGGTATCTTTCTGTTGTAATGCAACCAAGCAATTTTGAAGTGGGAAAAGATGTTGTTTTCAATAAATTCACAGCTGCTTCTTCACCTCCATTAATGTAATGTAAGCAAAATGGTTTGGCCTTTCCATTTAAAACATGCAGACCTTCAAGATAATATCTGGGTTAATGAAAAGTGAATAGAATGTGAATAAAGTTTGTCTTAAAATTTAAATCTGTAAGAATTAAATTAAAAAAAAGTTCTTTCAGTAATTTAAAATACCTGAATATCTGATTATTTTTTTTACACTGTTTGCTTGTTTTTCTAGCTTAGTAAATTTTGTGACTGAAATAAGGGATGCAAATTCTGTTAATGTCTTAATTTCATGGAGGTATTGAGTCTTGCTATGAAACTATGCAATTATTCAGAAAAAATGCCAAAAAACTTGGGGCTTTTGTTTATCACCCAGTTGTTGAAATACTGTAACTAACAACACCTTCATATTTAAGTAGTAAAGAAATAAAACAGTATGCTCTATTAGCTGTGTATGTTAATAACCTTGTTGATAACATTCTAAACATCCTTTAAAAAGACAAACTACAAGGTTGCACCAACATAGAAAAAGCATAGTATTGTTTACTCCTGTGTCTTTATACCCACCAGCTCTGGTATGTTAAAAAACCTGAAAAAAGCAACCAGAAGTTTATAACAGATTTTGTCATTGGAGGTTTGTCTGGCCACCAGAGGTCACCCCGAATAGTTTTGAAAGATCTTTGTCAAGCAGCTATCTGCTGTTGGAGTTACTAATGAAGTAAGCTACTGGATTACTATCAAGTACTGCTAAAGGGAATATTAATCACTATTAAATTCTTTGGGTTTTTTTCCCCCTTTGGTTTGTTTTGACGTTCCTGCAATGCTACAGTGCACACTGCTGTAGGTTTAGAATTGAGGCTACCTCTACTTTAAATTAGTGTCCGTTACTAGGTATTGCAGCAGCTTAATAAAAGCTTGTGCATAGTTGAAGTGTGTTTCAGATCCAGGCACTTAGTTTGTGCTTCAGTAGTTTCAAAGCCAGGAAACATAAAAACTGGGGTTTATGACAAATGCACACTATGGCTCTGCTCTTTCTTTTAAAATAATTTTCTAAATGTGGTGTATTTCTTCCTATAACTTAGGGTTACTTCAATTGCTGACAGACTGAATGTGGAATTTGCTCTCATTCATAAGGAAAGGAAGAAGGCAAATGAAGTGGACAGAATGGTCTTGGTTGGTGACGTGAAAGACCGAGTAGCAATTCTTGTTGATGATATGGCTGACACATGTGGCACAATATGTCATGCAGCAGACAAGTAAGTCTTGTTATGAACTGGCCCACTGTCTTACTATACTTTAACTTGAAGATAGCTGATGAATGCGTTTGCTGTGTCCTGTATGGTTATAACCCAACCTGACCTCTACAGCGTGAAGTTATTCTGATCCTAGAGTCTACAGGTTGTAGTCCTGTGATCAAGCAGTGTCCTTATTTAGAATGTGCAATTGAGAAAATATGTACAGAAATATATTATCTGTGTTCAGAGAGAGGACAGAATAAAGAAAAAGTCATTTACCTTGGTACACACTCACCCTGTCACAGTGCATCCTCCTTGTAGGTTGCAGCTACTAAATCTGTTGCTGAGAATGACCAGAAAACTTGGATTCTGTTGAGTCATTCAAAATGAAATGATTTTTCCATGGTTTTGGTGGGGGGTTTTTTGTTTGGTTGGTTGGTTTGTTTTTTTGGTTTTTTTGTTTGTTGGGTTGGGTTGTGTGTGTGGTGTTTGGGTTGGTGGCGTGGTAACCCAGCCAGTAACTTGGAACCACGCAGCTGCTCGCTCACTCCTCCGCTTCTTCCTCCCCCTCTCCTGGAGGGATAGGGAGGAAAATCGGAGGAATGTAACTCCCACGGGTTGAGATAAGAACAGTCCAGTAACTAAGGTATAATAGAAAACCACTACTGCTACCACCAATAATAATGATAAGGGAAATAACAAGGGGAGAGGATACAATTGCTCACCACTCACTGACCGAAGCCTAGCCCAGCCCGAGCAGCGATCTGGGCCTACTAGGTAACTCCCCCCAGTTTCTACTGGGCATGATGTGCTGTGGTATGGAATACCCCTTTGGCCAGTTTGGGTCAGGTGTCCTGTCTCTGCTTCCTCCCGGCTTCCCCTCCTCCCTGGCAGAGCATGAGACTGAGAAAGTCCTTGATCAGAGTAAACACTACTTAGCAACAACTAAAAACATCGGTGTTATCAGCGTTGTTCCCAGGCTGAAAGTCAAAACCACAGCACTGCACCAGCTACGAAGAAGGAGAAAAAATGACTGATGTAGCTGAACCCAGGACAGTTAGATTTGTTTTTATTCCCCCTATCTTGCTGTGCTTACGCTGTGGTCTGATAAAATACCACTCTTTGGGGCCTCCATTTGCAAGACTAGAAAAGCAGCTAGGACATAGCTGAGCATCTGGAGGCAGAGAGCATGGTCAAAACCAAGTTAAGAGACACTTACTCATCCACAAGGTGTTCTGATTCTTGGACATAGGCTTTTTTTTTAATCCTGTGCTGCATTTCACTCTGTGCTTGGATTAACAACATGTTTTCCCACAATCCTGCAGTAAACTAGGCTTTTAATTATTAACATTTCTTCTTCCTCAAACTCTTTCCAAGCAGAATTGTTTGAATTGCAAATGAAAACAAAGGTGGACAATAAGGGAGGCACAATAGAGTTGTGAATACTGCCATCAAACCTGTTTCGGTTTTGCCTGATTAAGATAGAAAACTTGTACCAGTATTCAGCTGGAAGTTTTAAATTCTCGGAATTAATTTGTAGATATTTGTATATTCCTATAGTTTCCAGGAGGAATTTGTGTGTAAAGTGGATTTTGCAGAGGTTTGTATCTGGCTTCATCTGTAGTCATGTATGTAAACAGGTGTGACAGTATAATTTTCCTTCATGTTCTACAGGTTAGTATCTGCCGGAGCTACTAAAGTTTATGCCATTCTTACACATGGCATCTTTTCTGGTCCTGCTATTTCTCGGATTAATAATGCATCGTTTGAGGCTGTTGTAGTAACTAATACAATCCCCCAAGAAGAGAAAATGAAACACTGCCCAAAAATTCAGGTATGGTGGTGTTTGTGTCATCTATTTAAACTCTGGATTTGTATTTTACTGTTCACTGATGCTAGAATTTATGCCCTGAGAGCAAAATAGTACTCTAAAATACATTGTTTGCAGAACATCTTGCTTAAACATGCCTATGAACTGTTTTAAGGGGATTCGGGTAGTACAATAGAATATTGCAAATATTTGGTATTTGTAACAAATCAAGTGTGTGTATCTGTGAAAGAGTGGCAAATGTAAAACTGGCTGGGTTTTTAGTTTGTTTACTTTTTTGTTATATTTTTTCAATTAATATTAATCATACAATATTTGTATGTAGGAGCTCAAGTTAGCAATGTTACTGTGGATGCCACAGAAACTTCTTTTTTTTTTTTTAAAGTGCTTAAGATTTATTTGGTATTTGTTGAAACCTTAAAAAGTATACTTCCCTTAAACTGTATTTGTGTCCAGTGGACACTGCCATCTGATGGCTGGAATAGTTTTTTTGACAGCATGCCCTATGTCGGGAGTCTCAGCAGCATGCCTGTGTGGCAATCTTATTCAATGCTTGTTTACTCAACTTTTGAGTTTCTATTAATGCAGTTCTTACGTATTAGTTACATACCTAATGCTTTAATGTTAATTTAATTCCTAGAAGAGGTAAGAGAGCACAATGATAAATTGAATGTTAGTTCATATGCTTCTAAGTGGTACAGTTCATTGCTCCTGGCATGCCATAAAACTTATCATCTTAATTTTTCTTTCAGTTTATTGACATTTCCATGATCCTGGCTGAGGCAATTAGAAGAACACACAATGGTGAATCTGTGTCTTACCTGTTCAGTCATGTTCCCTTGTAACTGCAGGAGGTTACACTGCGTTGTTGCAAAGGTCCCTTCAGCTAGCACTGTTGTTTTTAACAATGCATCTCAACCATGAGAAATTAGTATCTTTGTACAATTCCAGAGCTTTTATGTTTAATTATTTTATTTGTCTTGTAATTACCATTTGTTCTTTGTAAATGGGCAATAAATTTCAGTCTTGCAGAAACTTCATGAATTCCCTTGAGAGTCTGGAAGTCTTGTGTGTTGTGTAAGTTCTCTTTTATATGTCTACCCTTGCTTTCTGTTGAGCTGCTGCTTCAGATCCTTCTTTCCAGATAGAACTCTACAAACTGCTCGTAGAACTTGATGGGATATATGCAGATAAGATCATTTTCTGTGTTAAGCTAAATGCTGCAGGCTTGGGTATCTTGTAGCTATCCATCTGTCAAACAAGCAGCTGTTGGGTTTTGTTATGTTTAACTACTATGAATAGCATTTTGTAAGCCCTAACAGAATGTAAACCTCATGTTAATTTTGAGGAGCTGTTGACAAATCCATAGTGTTAACTGTTTCGTATGCTTCAAGTTCTTGTTTTTCACAATATATATGACTGCTGTTTTCTTTTGTAAAGCTCTCATTACATTAAATTGTTTGCTTAACTCCTATTCTGTGCAGTTACTGTCTTCAGTTCAGGAGTAATGTAGTAAGAATAAGGTATTCTCAGTATGATCCATTTCATGTGTTTCAATAATAAGAAGTGATCTTCAATCATAGAATCATAGAAT
>NW_009919604.1:0-505 GCF_000696875.1 Nestor notabilis
AGGTTCATTGAGTGAATTTTATTTTTAATATGGTACATTTCCCAACTCCTTTCATTGCTACCCAAAACTTTAACTAAGAAATGGACTGAAGGTTACACAGAAAAGCAATGAGTCTGATTTCACCTTCAGCACACCCCTCTTCATGCCACCCTTGCACATGAGGAAGGGGTATGGAAACCAAGCCTTGCATCCCCCTCATTGCTGCTGCCAAGCTCCCTGGCCCCCTGGCTGGCCTGGGCACTCCAGCATTGGACATGTTTGTAAGTGCTCCATCCCTGGCAGTGTTCAAGGCCATGTTCATGGTATAGTGTAAGGCATCCCTGCCCATGGTAGGGAGTTGGAACTGGATGATCTTAAGGTCCTTTCCAACCCAAACCAGTCTGTGATTCTATGTTTAAACGTCTACCAGGGCAGCCAATAACCTAGTATTTCTACCAGAATTAGTAATATTAGGTAGTCAGCAATAATCTGGCATTATCCTCGGTGCAAAGACAAGACTGAGCCC
>NW_009919605.1:0-1714 GCF_000696875.1 Nestor notabilis
GGCACACCCGCGTAGAGGGCACGCAGGGCCCGGGGGGGCCCGGCTGCCCTGAGGCAACGCGGAGGTGACCGGGCTTACGGCACTGCTGCAAGGCCTGCAGTGAGCGGCAACCCTAGACGAAAATGTGCCCCGAATTCCCAAAATTAAATAGAAAATTCCCATTCTGCAACAGCATTTCAGTTTTGGGAAACGTGCTCGCATCCATCTCTCAAACCGCCGGGTAAATCAGGCTCGCTTATTCCTCTTCAGAGAACAAGCGGGGTGGCTGCACTTGCTGTGACTCACAGCCTTGGGGCGTCCAGGCACGTTGGTAGCTTTTCCACACAAAGGAGTATGAATCATAGAATCAACGAGGTTGGAAAAGAACTTCAAGATTATCAAGTCCAACTGTTACCCCAGGACTGCCAAGTCCACCACTAAACCATGTCACTACACGGGTTTTGACACCTCCAGGGATAGGGACTCCACCACTTCCTTGGGCAGCCTGTTCCAAAACCAGATCACCCTTTCAGTGAAGACATTGTTCCTAATATCCAGTCTAAACCTCCCCTGGCGTGGCTTGAGGACGTTACCTGCAGATCTGGAAAAATGCGTGAAGTTCTGTTGTCCTAAATCTGGGTTGTTTCACCAGGTGTGCAAGAAGCCAATAAACACACAGGGCCGAGGTGTTTGCTTACCTCATGTCTGCAGAGATGGGTGCTAGGTAGTAATTCCACAAAGCCGGCATACCAAAGCATCTCAAACCACAATTATTTATACACACCAAACATTAACATATTCAATCTTCTAATACATATGTATTGTTACTCACTTTTATGATTGGCTAAAACTGACTCGCCTAACATAGAATGATCAGGATTGGAAGGGATCTTAAGATCATCTAGTTCCAACCCCCTGCCATGGGCAATGACGCCTCACATTAGACCAGGTTGCTCAAGGTACTGTCCAACCTGGCCTTGAACACTGCCAGGGATGGAGCAGCGACAGCTTCCTTGGGCAGCCTGTTCCAGTGCCTCACCACCCTCACAGTGAAGAATTTCTTCCGTATATCTAACCTAAATCTCCCCTTTTTAAGAGTTTCACATCCTTAATCTTTTGAGGATGTGGTATACCTGGGGTAGGTGGTCTATGAATCGGTGGTCATGATCTTGCCCTGCCAGAATTACCTTTCCCCCCTCCTAGTTTCGTCTGGTTTGGCAGCTCTAAACAGTACTTTGCAAACTGTTGCCCTAACAAACCATTAATCACTTCTACGGTCATCATCTGAGACATATATAAATTGCTACCCATTGTTAACATTTCAACAAGTCCACCAAACAGTTTAGCTAAGTTAATGTTAACCTTTAAGTTCTGACATCAGATACTACATCCACGTTCATCCCTCAGCCTTGAGGCTGGGCAGTCCCAGTCCCCTGCAGAGGTCTTGGCTTCTGGTGGGACAGACAGAGCTTGTCAGGCTTGTCACCCCCTAACATGGACACAGACTTCACAACGTGTCTGTCTTCCATTTATTTTACTCAGTAAATTCACACTGGGTCCAGCTCAAAACATGTAATTAAGGAGTAATTATTCTGCCTGTGCTGCTGGAGCTCTGTCTAACCCACCTCTGCTCCATCCTGTAAGAGATGCTTTGAAATGCTGGAGCAGCCAGGTGGGCCTAGTGCGCTGCTGTCTGTAAACACATATTCAATCAAAATATTTGGATATAAATACA
>NW_009919605.1:1730-38703 GCF_000696875.1 Nestor notabilis
TCTGTCAGCCCCTGTTGGCTTCATTATCTCCGTGTAGCTACGATTTTTTGTGTATACCTTCTGCAGAAACATACATGCAGGGATCATAAGAGATGTAAATGATGGCTCATCACTAGCATTACTGGTAGCAACTAATCTTGATGTCAAGCACAGAACTGAAATTCATTGAGGATGTGTGGTTTTTTGTCACTTGGAATATTGTAGTAGAGCCATCGTAGTCTTACCGCTCAGATTATAGCTCTTCAAATCTTAGTGAGACTTTCCTTAAGCTCTTTTGAGAAGTAAGGTAGAAATCCAAATTAATAAAGTTATCAGAATTTTATCCCATATGGATAAGGAGGTGGGGGGGGGGGGAGCTGCAGCTCTAATAATTCTCTAGGAAAGACTTCAAAGATGGTGTGACATGTTTTTGTACCAAACAGCAGACTCTTTGTTCCATTCTCCATCTGAAGCAAACACAGTTGTTGTCCTGCAAAAAGCCAGTGGCTCACTACTGCTGATGGTCACTTCAGATTTAGATTCCATCATGGAAGATGTTAGTCTATCAAGCAGCAAATATGGTTGTTCACGGGGGCGGGGGGTGGAAGCTTTAGCAATAATAATAGGAAGTGGTGTTCTTTTACAGAATCTTTACATTCCAAGGGAATCCAGTCACTCGCAAATATCCTATTACTGCTTTCAAGTGGATATTACTAATTCTTTCTGGTCATGCTGGTCATTTTACCTATGGCGATAGTGTCACCATTCTGAAATCAGAACATATTACAGAGCAGCACAATAAGAACATGCGATTAAAATGGGCTCTCTTGTGTGTGCCTGCAAGCAAAGGTACAATTACTAATTTAAGCTTTTCAACTTCAGCAAAACCACATCCTTCATTATGTTTCTAAAGTACTGTAATAGCTGACAATTACAATACTGGGAACGTATTCTTTCATTTCTAGCCTCTTTTCCTAAGAAAAGAAGGCTTAGTTACTCTGTGTGTCAGTGCCTCCTCATAACTCTTGGATCTCTTCACCAGTTTTAAACAAATTTAGTAGAGGGATGGAGTTCTTAAGGGTATTACTTAAGAAAAACTTAATTCAGTTATTCAGTGGCCAAGAGTACTAAGGTCCAAGTTAGTGCCCCCTTGAAAAGAAAGTTAAAGAGAACTTAGTTCTCCCTATTGTGTTTGCTGTAAGCAAAGCAGCTGATTGGTGTGCACACCCTGAACAGCTAGGTATATACACCTAGCTCTGAACTGGCTCTGAACCTATCTTGCCAAGCCTGATAGATGGATGATGCGGGAACCAAAAGTGTAAGGGGCAGAGAGCTCTGGAAATAATGTGGAAAGTGGTCAGAAAGAGGCAGGAGGGATGCAAATTGCTGGGAAGCTAAGCTGCATTAGTTCTGCTGCTCACAGATCTCCTTGCTTTTTTCTTAATGAAAATAATTAATCCTGCAATCCTGTTTATAAATGCTAATTCTGATAAGGTGTGGTTTTACTGGCTCCAGTACAGCTTAAATCAGCTTAAGATGTCCCCCAACATTTTTGTGACATAGAGAATCGTATCTTAATTTATTTCATTTTTGAAAAATGAGAACAAAAAAATACCAACTATTTTTTCTCACTGTATAGCTGTAAGCTTGGTTCACCTTGCTGCTTGGCCTCTGAGCATTGGGCAATGAAAAAAAGTAATAGCTGCTCAGATTTTTCATAGTACAGAAAATCCATAAGTTAGCATACGTAAATGCATGCTTTTAAAAGTATGACAGTGACTTACAAGGAATTCAGTTTATCCACAGAAGCTTAAAGAGACTTGTGTTCAGACCTGCTGCATAAAGAATGTATTTTTGCTGGTACATAGCTTTATAACACAAGAATGTACAGTGAGATCCAGCAGGAGATGAAAGTTGAAGCCTGCCAAAAATAAGGCTAGGAAAAAAAAGTGTTTAATTCAATAAGGATGTTCAATCAGTAGAGAGAGGTGTTTAAGAGCATGGCACTTTCTCCAGATCTCAAACATTTTAAGTCAGCCTTCTGTTATAGGCCTAGTGAGCAGATACAAACTGACACAGAAGCAAGTGAGTTGTGTTTGTGTTGTGCAGATCAGACTGGAAGGTATCATAGTCCCTTTTGGTCTTAAGCTTTCTAAATTTAAGTAATAAAGTTAAGAAAAGGTTCTTACTCTTATAGAAAACCTGAGAGTTAATTGCTCTGGTTTTCTTAACTCCTTTATGGTTATGTCTACAGAACATAATACCTTAGACAGCACTAGCTGTTGGTGGGACACACCAAAATCATGAGTAGAGCATCTTGCTGACACTTACGGCATTCCAGTGTGCCAGATTGACTTTTTTTCCGTCATATAAGAATTATATGTCAAGAATTATAGTGGCTGGAGACAGTGGAGGATACTGTCTGTGCCTTACTTAGCATATCACAGCCCTGGAGGAGCTGCAGCTGGGTCTGCTGGCTCTGACACCATTTGACTTCTGTACCTCAGCATTTATTTTCCACATAGGCAACCCTATAATAGCCTAGAGCCCTGCTATGTTGAGTCTGCAGTATATAGAGGAAGGCCATGGTTTTGAAGGCTGTATTTCAGGATGAGCTGCTGTGACTTGATTTCAGGTAGATGTTTTGCCTTTGCACAAGTAGGGCTTAGATGAAGAGGGAGTTTGATCTGAGTTTAACCCTCCTGAGCACATTTGTTCTGCATTGCAGCCTACTTACCGGGACTTTCACAATATTACTACGACCTCTGCATTTTCTAAACTCCTCACTTCAGCTGTTCTGTTGACTGAGGAGCCTGAAATGTGTTCCATAATGCCATACACCTACAGAAAGTCCATTGAACTGGCATTTATATCAAAAAAGAAACCTGTGCTTTAAACTACTTAAGAGATGCCAGAAACTATGATTTAAGCTGTATAAGAGCAAAACTAAGGACATTTTCTTTTCTTTTCTTTTCCTTTTCTTTTCTTTTCTTTTCTTTTCTTTTCTTTTCTTTTCTTTTCTTTTCTTTTCTTTTCTTTTCTTTTCTTTTCTTTTCGTTTTTGTTTTTTCTTTTCTTTTTATGTTTTGGAATTCTGTTCAGTATTTAGAGTAAAGCAACAGTTTAAGATGTAATACTAGCTATCTTATGAACGGAAACCTGTTTTGCTTCTCAGAACAGTTGTGTTTCCTCTGGTGGTGCTGCCACGACCTGATAAGTTTTTGTTTTATCAGTGCAGTACTTCTTAGCCATAAACACAATTCTTTTCCAACATGAAGATATAGAGACACACACTGAAGCCCACTCAATATTAAATGTTATTGATCACACAGGGGAGAATAGCATTTTATATCTTCCCAATGAATAGTATAGCTGTAGCCAGCAAACAGGCATTCCAACAAGCTTAGTAAAACTACCTGGCATATTCCAGGTTTCTGTGCTACCCATAGTATCACAGTCATGTTACAGAGCTGCAGTAAAGAAATTGCTTTGAATTATCTTGTACCAGAAAGTGATTTAGTGAAACTGTTTTGCAAAAACACTTATATTTTGTCAAAACCCCAAAAAATGCTGTCAAAATATTTTTGAAAGTTAAAGCCACCTTGTGACAACTATTTCATTTTAAAAAGCAGAGGAATAATTTTGGAAGGGAGCCTGGAAAATGAAGCTCTGTAATAAAACTGAGTTAACATGAAATATTAACTCAGTTATATGAACATATATAAAAATATATATTTCATTTTGTGTACAACATCAGATTTTTAATAGGAGTTTTGACCATAGCTGGCTTCAGTATTTTAGAGCAAAGGCTTTTGATCTTTCTCAGCCCCAAAAGCTGGGAGTGGAAACCATCAAAATAGTATGTAGCAGACCAGTCAAAAAAGATGTACTGATGTATTTATGCTTGAGAGGTGGGCCAGTGCCAACCTCATGAAGTTCAACAAAGCGAAGTGCAAGGTCCTCCAACTGCGTCGGGGCAGTCCCAGGCACAGCTACAAGTTGGGCTGAGAAGAGATAAAGAACAGCCTTGTGGAGAAGGACTTGGGGGTGTTGGTCAAACATGAGCCAGCTTCAGTGTACACTTGCAGCCCAGAAAGCCAACCATATCCTGGGCCGCATCAAAAGAATCGTGACCAGCAGGTCAAAGGAGGTGATCCTGCCCCTCTGCTCTGCTCTCGTGAGACCTCACTTGGAGTATTGTGTACAGCTCTGGTGTCCTCAACATAAAAATGACATGGAGCTGTTGGAGCAAGTCCAGAGGAGGGCCACGAGCATGATCAGGGGCCTCGAGCACCTCTCGTGTGAAGTCAGGCTGAGAAAGTTGGGGCTGTTCAGCCTGGAGAAGAGAAGGCTGCGTGGAGACCTCATAGCAGCCTTTCAGTATCTGAAGGGGACCTACAAGGATGCTGGGGAGGGACTCTTTATCAGGCACTGTAGTGTTAGGACAAGGGGTAATGGCTTCAAGCTTAAAGAAGGGAAGTTCAGATTAGATAGAAGGAAAAAAATCGTTACTGTGAGGGTGTTTAGTCACTGGCACAGGTTGCCCAGAGAAGCTGTGGCTGCCCCATCCCTGGCAGTGTTCAAGGCCAGGTTGGACGGGGCTTTGAGCAACCTGGTCTAGTGGGAGGTGTCCCTGCCCATGGCAGGGGGGTTGGAACTAGGGGGTCTTAAGGTCCTTTTCAACCCAAACCATTCTGTGATTCTATGTGATAATATCACTAGGCAAAAGTAACTCATTAAAATAGTGTAAGTCAGTAACAAAGCTCTACAAAGCATTGTAATACTGTACAAGCAGGAATAACAAGGTAATCGGAGTTTTCAGATCAATTTTCTCTTTTTTTTTAGGGTTGCTTTAGTTAATTTCACTATAAAGCAATAAGGTACGGGGTTTTTTTTCATGTTTTTTATTGTATTAACCTTACTTTGCTTGCTCGTTTCCCCAGGTGCATATTTCTCATGCCAATAGCAACTCTCACATCTGGGTTAAAAGCCTCAAGGTCAAGGTTTGGGTTTTAGTCCTTATGTCACAGGGGAGAAGAGACAGCAACCAGTTGGCAAAGGAGGAATCAATTCTTCCCATGCTTTTGTTTTAAATATTGAAAACATTAATAAACTGATAAGCAAATGTCATGTTGTGGTGGTTGTATTTGAACTAGCTGTATTTAAGCAGTTTTCTGAGAGTATAGTCTTTAAGGGGTCACTCTTCAGATTTCACTCTGTAATGCTTTTTAAAGTGTTTATTGATTTTTCTGCTCTCCTCTCAGTATTTGTGGAGTTTTTATGATACTCATTTTTTCTTTTCCAATGAACTAGTGAAGAAAATGCTGAAACTAGCTATATCTCTAGCTGTGTTAAATGTATAGTGTAAACAATTTTAAAAATAGAGGGAAACATTTTCTTTTTATTTCCTGCAGGTTACTTTGAGTATAGCAATTAGTCATTTTGTAACAATATGTACTATACTTCCAGACAAAAATGATCGTCAAGGTAACAATATCTCCTGCAGAATACATCTTGAGCTTCATTTTCCTACAAATATTGGAAGAAAAAATTCTATTCACTTCAGTGAACTGTTCGTATTCATGAAGCTGATTGTCCCTCTCTTAAGTCCATTTCACTGGACTGAGCTTTTTTCTATTACAATTCTTGGAGATTACTGACTTCATTCACAGTATGAGAAGGAATCTGTGTATATTATTATGTTTTTGTAAGGAAACAAACTTCAATCCATAGCCTTCTTAAGAGCATAAGAACAGTTCCCAGTATTCATGTCTGCCACATTCTAGCCTGATGAGTAATATCCCATATATCTAAATTAGTGAATATGGTATTTTTCTCTGCTTCCTCCATTAAACTTCTGGTTTTGCTATGCCTGGTTGAAAAGCTACTCTTTTCTATGAAGTTAAGAGGTGCAGTAAATTGGTCTGAGAAAGTGACTTTTAAGGCCTGAATTTACAAAGGGATGGATGTAGGGAGATGGGTCCTTATGGCTGTTGAAACGTTGGTGGGTTTTAGGCTTCTAAGTGTCTTTATGAATCCAAGCCTACACTATGTGCTCCCAGATGCTCAGATTAGAAGATGCTATAGAATTTAAAAGTACAGCTTATTCAACAGCTTACACTGTTGAACTGGTAGAAATAGAGGGGCTATAGGCAAAATAGCAGCACAGGAGCTACAAATATTTGCCAATTCTTATGTGTGAGATTTAGCAGGGGAACCAGGTTTGGTTCCTACCTGCAGGAATGTTTCTTTACCCTGTGGCAAGGTAGTTGTTCTGTAGGAACTATTTTTGTGTTACACTGTTCAAAGTTTTCTTAAATGTAATAGCCAGCGTGTTAGAAACTAATCTCAACACTTCCTCCCTCCTGAAAATCTGTGACAGTTAAAAGTCTATTCTCGGAGAGTCAGGCTTCCAGAGACAGACATATATACAGATGAGAGACACAATCAGATAGTAACTGGAGCCTTTGAGAATGAGGTTTGTTTACTCTATTTCTTGGGTTTCCTCTGTGTGATTAGATCAGCTCTTAACTGAGAGCCTATGTAGACATATCCCATGTTTCCATTTATAATTGCAGTCAGATAACACCTTCCATCTCAGGATGTCCCTCCCTGCATAAACATTTTTAGTATTTTCTGAGGCAGAAAAGGGTTAGAATCCCCATTTTATACAGGATTATATATGGAAATGTGAAGAGCCACAGATGAAGCATTTTGCCCTAGGTTATAAAGGAAATATCAGCCCAGGAATATAACCCAGATACTCTCCTTTTCTTATACTTGAACCACTTAGCCATCTTTCCTTCCTACTTAGAATGCTTTCAGTGTTTTTAAATGCTGCAATTATCCTTTGACAGCTTTCTATTTAAAGACAGGGATATGTACTCAGCACATCTCTAGAAGGCACACCAGCAGCGTACATTTGTTATGAACAGATTGTTCAGGTTTCCTAAACTGGAAGGTAGAAGTCATTATTATCTTTCTAATGCCAAGAGCATTTTAAATCTCAGAAAAACCTCTTATCCTCAGTATGCAAAAAAATAATGAACAATATATTCCAAATAATTTAGAAAGAATATTTTTTCTTATGAAGATTGGAATTTACTGAATTATGATTACAGTTATCACTATTGCTTTATGAGGGAGAGACTATAACAGTGGCATAATATTTGTGTAGAAGTTTAGGAATATCTTTTCTCCAAAATGAGTTGCTTGTAATCGGAAGAAATGAGATTTGGCTTCAGTTGCTTCTGATTTCTTACAGAACTGAATAGCAAGGATTATTGTCCTGCCTTATACAGACACTATAAGGCAACTAAGTATGTGATCAAATAATCAAACAAAGCAGAGTCCAGACCAGGATACTTTGCAGGTTCATTTCATTTCCCAGTCACTTCCTCTGCTGGACAGAAGCACAAGAGAAAACAGACAGAGCTGTTTATCAATTAAGATGGAAAACATTACACTGAGTAATTCTAACACAGTCTACAGAGGAAAGAATTTCAACAACAAACCCTACATGAGCTAATACTTGACAAATCGGTGTTAGCTGAGAATCAGAAATTTCCTGAATTGTCTAATATAATGTGAGGAATCTAAATTCAGCACCTTAGGATTCCAGGTGCTTACATATATTTGCCTAATATAGTCATGTTTATCGTGGGAGGACTTCACAGTTGGGGAAAAACCAGCTGTGGCTGTGTAATTATAGACAGCCCAGCATATGTGAGGCAGGTGCACTGCCATGCATTCAACCTTGGCTCAGGGTTCCCAGTTTCCATTTGCTGTTACTATATAAGGCCCTATGTTATTGGAAGCTATAGCAATTCTTCAACAAAGACAATACAACACCATCACTGCATTTATCTAGCCCATACTTATTACCTGTGTTGCACTGGTGTTGATTCTTTGAAAGGCTAGGTAAGGAGGAGAAATCACATATTTCCTCATGATGTGCCACAGTATTACAGCCTTACCTGTGCTTACCTGTTGACATTTGCTGCAGCATGGCTGTAGAGGCTACTGCCAGTGGACCAGGTGATGTTGGTTACTTGGAAGTACAGCACTGCTCACAACATCTGGGCCCTGCACGTTGCCTACAGCATCGCTCACTTCTGGGCACCGCACATTGACTACTTCTGCGTGGAAAGCAGGGTATAGGGAGGAGGCTACTGGGTGCCCAGGGCTTATTCCAGTACAGATTTGGGATCTTGGAGGCTTACTCTTGTGAGAAATGACTCTGTGTGTTACATGTTAAGGTAGTTATAATTCCAGATGACAGACTCCAGATATCTTCATGCAGAATTGTAGAAAGAAGTTCTGAGGGGGCTGTTTGTGAAAAATAATGTAATAAGGGAGCTATGTTAGTGAGCACTGGCTCAGCTAATACAGTGTGTGCATCTGCTAATAATAATTTTTCTCTCATTTTAATTACCTATTACATTTTAAGATTAAATTAATCATTGTTTGGAAATGGGCATCATTGTCCAGAGAAAGCTAACATTTTTAAAAGTACGACTCTCAGCTGGAAATTATGGAAAGGGCAAATAATCGTCAAATTCTGGATTTCTGGTGTCTAAACCCAAATTGATCCTCTATAATGTAATTTAATAAAAACATGAGGCCATTTGGCTGCATGATAAGAACAAGTTATAGACTGTCGAGAGAGATCTGTCCTGGTGAGCTCTCCAGATTATATTTCTCTCCGGGCTAGCTTCAGAAGACGCAGCTGTACAACTGCAACCTGAGAACACAGGAGTACCAGAGCAGAGAGAGAAATGGGACAAGTAAAACACAAATACTGAGACATCACATTTGGTTAAACAAGCACCAGGATCTGAGTCTAATATTCTGCTTCAGAAAGCAGAACAACACTAAAACAGATCAGAGCTCGTGTCTTATCGCACAGAGACCTTTTCTGTTTGACACGGCAACTTATTGGTAAGCCGTGTTACAAATCTGCTGCTGCTTTATCAGCATGAAATTGGTAATGTTAATACTAGTTTTGTTATAAGGAGGGTGGCATAAGAACATGAAAGAAGGTGTATTTGGGATATCCACTGAAGTTATCCATCTGGCAGAAAGTAGGAGAGCTTTAGTTAGCAGGACCATCTGCTTTTTCCCCAAAACACCAAAGGTCACTAGTTGTGTGTCTGCAGTAACAGAGGGAAATGATGCTTGCATTCATGCAAAAGGTTGTGCAGAGTCGATCTTTAGAGCCTTCAAAAGATCTACATGCAAAAAGATTAGAGTGCCTTGTGAAAAATAGCGTTTGAAATTCATCCCCATTCAAGGAACCGACGCCAGGTGGCACTACAGAAGGCAAATAATATTTAGCAATTGTTAAAAAACTAGTGCTTGCTCAGGCAACCTGTGCCTATGCCTCCGGCATCCTCTGCCAAATGAGGGGCACTACCTTAGTGGTACTGCCCTGCCGGTGGCCATCATCAGCTACGTTGTCATTTAGCTGAAGTGGCAGATCAGCAGAGATGAAGAGAAGAGCATGGACCACTTAATAAAGGGCCTGTCTGATTTTTTTTAATGCAGGATGCATCTCTCACTTGGAAGAAGACACCTGCTCAGTTTTGCTTTGCTGTCACAGGATGAATTAACTATCACTGCATACTCCTCGTTTCTGCCCACTGTCTGAGTCTGCTACTGCTCATACGTACTCTAGAGACAGCTCAGACTTGTCCAGACACCAAACTAACCTCCCTACGCACACCCCAGGGCATGGACTCTTCCCAAATTTTTCCTCTTCTGCTCAGACAGACACCACAGCAGCAAATCAGCTCTGCAGGCTCACACTTAATCATCTCAGCTGTCAAAAAAAATCCTGTGTGTGGTGCAGCAAACAGATGCATTTCTTTGCTTTCTACTATTGTTCATTTAAGGGAGGCATAGTGTCATCCCTTAATGACTGGCCCAGAAGCTAAGTCGTTTCCTTTTCTCCCAGCAAGTGGAGCTAGCCAGACAGCACAGACTGAAGACCAGGAAAAGTCTTGTTTACTGTGGGGCTGCTTCAAAAGTCGGAGCATATTGGAAAGGAAAAAGTCTTCTGCCTGTACAGCTTGCTCAGGGTTCTGCATTACACATTCTCGTGAGCCAAATCACTGCTTTTAATGGAAAAGACAGATTTTGTGCTAATCACTAAAAAATGCAACCTGGGGACAAGGGATGTACGAACACGCTATAGCAGGTCATTATACCAAATGTGTTACGCTCAGTGTATCTGTAAATAAGTACATAGATCACATTGAAGCAGAGCTTCAGGTTCAATGTAGCTATGATCTAGGTTTTGTATTGTTAATGTTCATCTGCTGTATCACTTCCCAGCATGGGAGAAACAGGGAGGTGATGGTATCCCTCTTCACATGCCTTCTCTTCCAAATCTTCTCCAGCCTTCTGAGCAAAATCTATGATTGACAAAATATTCAGATTGAATTCTTCATAAATTCATAAGAGAATGGTGGGTTTTCTTGCACTAGAAGTGTGTCTCTTTGAGCTGTTCTTTCTGTGTGACTCTCAGTCTTGGGGCGTTAGCTTCCCATATTTCTGAGGGTTTGACTTGACAGACTGCTGTTGGACCACACATGTGCTCTGCATGCCCTTGCGTTCTTCTTCTCCCTGAAGGCATTAAATATGGAGCAGTCCCATCTGGCATTCCATTCGTTCACCACGTATAATCCAGAATTACAGGACTCTGTAGCAGTGGGGGAGGAGAACAGGTTGTAAATAGACAAGGAGCACAAAAATAAAATTTAAAGGATTAAAACCTATTCAGAATCCAACAAATTGTCAGTGCTGTTTGAGCATGTATCCGAGATCTCAGCTCATTACATCAGTGCTGGTCAGAAGGGACAATAACATTCTGAATTTAAATATCAATAGGATGTTCAGTTTCAGGTACTAAGAAAGGGTTTGCAGAAGTCAGATCTAACTATAGAAAATGTAAAACTATACAGTTCTGGCATGTGTTTCCTTAGATGCCTGATAAAATGATGTGCTGCTTTGATTGGGTTGATCCTTTGAGTCTATCAACGCATCATGTTCCAGCCCTTTGGGAATCTGCTTTGGGAAGCACAGATAATTAATCTTGATTTTTTTTTCTCTTAGATAAAAAAATTCCTTGAGTGTATGAGAGGACATGACACCATCAAACATGCCAAAGGAACTATGTCAAATCAAAAAGGCACAATGGCACATTAGGGTGAACAAGATGAGGTGTGCAGGATACCTGCTTTCTCTGCTCTGGTGCACAAGGGCCTGAGGTTGAGATGATGACCTTCAGGACACCCTGATTCAGCTGCTTACCCAACTCTTTTCTGCAGGTGTGAGGAAGGGTCATATGATTTATTGCATATGTTTTGTTGAACTTGGTAATGTTTCAGTGTGTGTAGCTCACCCACAAGGATAAAATGGGTCTATGAAAAGTCCAAGTGTATCATTGCTTTCAGAGGATGGGTTCCATCTGGTAATTTACAACTGTTGTTTTTTCAAGCTAAAGTTATAAATCAGAAATGCATTTTGTAACTTTTGTGCTCTTATTGAAAAATTTCTGTCTTATGTCTTCTTGTACATACTTTTTAGAAACCTCAATAAAATTGTGGAAAAGTCTTGATAATATTTTGGAATAGAATTTGTAGGCTTATACTTAATAGGTTTTTATTTTTCTTAATAATAGAAATGATTTTGAATAAAAGCACAGAATTCAGTTGGCTACTGCTCCTTACTCTAATCTAATTACTCAGTGTAATCAAAAGTGGTCATAAATAACAGAAAAATCATAAAGCTTAATACAAATAAGGAGATTAATACCAGAATCTAATGTGAAAATGCATTATTTATGATACACTATATTTTTCCTGTTTTGAAAGTGTATCATCCAGTCGAGAGGCAAAGTACATAGCTTAGATGATTAATTACATACACCAAAAAATGCACATCAAGATACAGAGTATTAGAATATTGAGGCCTCTTTGGCAGGGAAAGCAAAGCACAAGTACTAAAGAAAGTCTCTGATATTACAGCAAGATGATCGGGAGCTTCCAGAGCTCATTACAGGAAAGCACTAAGAAACAGTTAGTGTCATTAAGTCTACAATATAGAAAATTAATATTAATTTTGGATAGATATTTTTCACCATTATTTACTCAACCACATCATGATTTTTGAAGGCACAAGCATATTTAACTGGGACATTTCACACAGAGTTACATGCATGTCAATTACACAGTCCTTAAAACATCTTACATCAGTATAACTGAGATCAATTTTAGGTACAGCTGTCAGCTAAATAAAGGAATCAAAATTATTGACAGGGTTTACTTTTTAGTTCATGGAACTTCATTTTCCATTGACTTTGCTGTCATCTGGGCATCGTTGCTGCTTTTTTCCAGAATAGGTCTGTTCTGTTCCAACGTCTTTTGTCCTGTAAGATGCCATCGTAGAGACTCAGTATTCTTTCCAGTAAACAGATTCCTCCAGCTCAATAACACTTTTCTCTTGGTTTGTTTGATGAGGCCGAGGTCAGGAAACAAAAGGATTTTGTTCTCCCGATACCGGGTATTGCATTGCTAGAGTCGCTCTCAGCAGTCTATCCTGTTCTCCTATTTCAAACTTAGATGAAATAAAAACACTCCCACTGTCATTTGCAGCCACATTCTCCTCACTGGTATTCTTAGCACTTTTCCACGCAAAATGTGCTCTTCCCTGATACCAATTTCCAGAAGATCATCAGGAGTTGTAATAATAAATGAAATAGGATCTATCTGGCCTGTACCAGAGGGGAAGCAAAGGCTGCCCAGAACTTCAGACCTTGTTTGGTTTTGAGTTGCTTCCTCCCTTTTGTCTAGTGACACACATTTCACAAAGGAATATAGACACCTCAGCCACCTTCTCCACATTCAGCCCATGCAATTTTAAAGGCACTTTTAGGCTCTTCACCTCCCCTTATCATGGAAATACAAACTTTCAGGAAAGAAGTAGACAGACAGATAGGGGTGGAAATTATTTAGCTATCTTACCATAATCTGCCCACACTCAGTGGTATCTGAACTCAGAGCTCCAGACTGTGAGCATATGCTTCCGATACAGCCCAGACCATATCACAGAGAGGCCCCAGTATGTTCTTATTATCTAACTCTCTGTGATATGTGGTTTACCAAGTACTTGTAAAAAATGATGCATCTGGAAGCAACTATTTTCATACCATGAGTCTTTACCAAAAGAATACCTATTAAGAGAGACAGAACCAGACTTTCACCTTGGTGATGCACAAAATGAAATCTAGAATAGTTTTAAACAACGTTGTAACTGTATTTCCTTTACTTTTCTGGAAAGACTTATGTAATGCGATCTGAAAAAACAGTCAGCAAAAAATAAAGTCAACATTTGTACTTTTTTTATTTAGTAAATGTTTGAGAATAAAGAACAATCATGATATAATACTTATTTTCTCTTCACAAATACCTTCTTCTTTTCCCGTTACCATTTGAGAATGGATTATTGTGCTTTCTACTGCAAGTAATCAATGATTATATCCGTCTGTCAGCTAACTGCAAGCAAACCCTTCCTTAAAATACTTGCCAGGAATTCTGGCCAGAGAAGCCTCTGTAGCAACTGTGCCAGGTTTAGCTCCAAGGTAACAGAATTGTGCAAGGCAGAGTATGCACTGCATGCATTGAGAAACAGCCACATGCACCTCAGCAGAGATCACAGAAACGTGTAGTTAGTCTGTATCTAGACAGCAAAGGCATTATCACAGAGAGCTTCAGCAGCAACACTCATGCTTTCCACAGGCTAAGTGGTGGTCACATCCCAAGCTCTTGATACAGTTGAGATTCTGACAGCAAACTTCCTTTAGATTCGGTGAGCCTGCTGTATATCCAGACAATTTGCCATGTATATGTTTCTGCTGCAACATTCTGTGGTTCATGACATGATCAGGACAAAACAAATTCAAATGAATGTTTACGATAATCCATTACCATTTTCAGAATTTTAAGCAAAGTTTTCCCATGGGCTTCTCATGATAAAACAAATTCATAATCTTACAATTTCTTACAATTCCCTGCAGGCAAAGTCTTTCTGGCTGAAAAACATCCCTTGCTTCCAACTGGAGAAGCAGGCAGGAAAGAGAGGAACCCTTTTGTAACATACTGTGTCCTTGTGTTAGTCTTGTGTTACTCTGCAGAGTAGTTGGAGAATGTGTCCTTTTAGACCATCATCGGCTTCTCCATCACGAGATCTAAGTCTTTTCTTGTAATCTCTACAGTTGAAGCAGAGTTAACCTTTTACATTCATCATTACATACAATTGTTGGATTGGTTAAAAATAAGATCATTTGTCAGAAACCTGAAGGCATGCAGCCTTTCATCTTTCTGAAACCTTTCTTCTGACACGCATGCTAACCTACAGCATAATGTCCCAACATTCAACATCACTACAAATGTACTTCTTCTCATGCGAATTTTCAGACAGCTGTGCTGAATAATGTAGGTGAAATGTTATTTTAAGATCTAAAATGATCATCTTCTGAAGAGCAGCTGTGTGCATGCATGAGAAAAAGCAAAAAAGCTGACCGATAACAATACCATTGCAAATAAAAGCTCAGGAAGGAATTCTTGCCATATGTCAGATCCTTCCTGTAAAAACAGAAATATATATATTTTTCTGGGTATGTATTATTTTATTTTTTTTAATTCTTTATATATACTTGTTCCATTTCACTAATAGCGAAAGGCAAGAATAAGGACAAAGAGTTGAAAGACCTTTAATTAGAGAGACAAGTTTTGATGACTCAGACACAAAATGAGCAAGTTTATTTACTTCTAAGAAGAGGTTCTCATCTGTTTTGCATAGTTGAGAGCTGTCCTTGTAAAGTCCTTGGCCATTTTCGTGGGAATATGCAGCTGCTGTCATAAAGACTCTAGGTACATACCACACAACTCTATTTTAACTTTTTATGGCACTGGGATTCTACTTCATTTTGTTTCACAGTCTATGTTTAATTCTGAATCAACTCCATGGACTTCAGCATAGTTTTTATCTATGCAAAGGGTGGATATGGGTCATTCTGTTTGATTAAAGTTCTGCTGTGACCTAGTCCTCCTATAAGGAATACCTGTAAAGATATAAATGGGTCCTGGAGTCTTCACTTCCATTCTCGCCCCTACAGATAATTCTTTTCTGCAGATTGGCCCTTGCTGCTCCCTGACCGTACTAATTAGTACAGTCACTGGTAGAATAAAACCATTGTTACTCCAAGGACCATGAAAATGCTTGCAACACTGATTCTGAATTTTATGTGTGCTTGTATTTGCTGGGAATCCTTTAGAAAACAACCTGAGAGCAATCAGAAAGACATCCCCCACCTCCCCCAGCATCACACAGTGCTTGCCAAATATGAGATAGTGTATTTCTGGGTTCCTACAAACTGCTTAGCTGATAAACTAGTCATGCTTTTGTCTTGTAAGAGCTAAGAAAAGACTAGGAAAAGTATCATTGTGCTTCAACGGAAAATTTATCCATTGTTATGCATAGGCTATAACTGTCCCAATGTAGCTACAGCAATAACGTTGTACAGTTACTTTTTTTACCCTGATAATGAAGGCTGACCATGCTAATGGGGTAGGCTGTGAGAAGAAAGAACTTAAAGGTCCTTAGCCCGTCCCAATGTATCTGCCTCTGACAGATGATGAACATAAAATTTCTAACTTTAAGAATTAATAAAGTACACTGTAAAAATGCTTGTGTATTCACAACTTGCCCTGCTTGCATCTGCAAACTGAGTAAAGTCAAATCATGATTCAAACTGCCAATAAAAGAACATTTGCTTAAGTCCTATTTTGAAACACATCTGAACACAGTCAGTATGAGCTAGAATTTCTTAAATGCCAGGGGTGACAGGTATCTATTATTGATGGAAAAGATGAACTGTGGCAGAACCATGTCTTAATATGGAAACACTGATCCCCATTCCATTCATTTAGAATGAGAATTGCTCATACAAAATGAAAATGTCCTGCTCCAGCTTCTACAAGTCTGAAACTAATAAGAAAGATTTTGCATTAAATTAATTCTGAACAGCTTCCCATGACTGTGATGATTGGATTTTGAAAGAACGTATGTCTATTTTATATATTTTGGAAGAAGATGTGTTCAAGCCTCTTCTGAAATATGTATTCTTTCGCGCACACCCGCTGACACTACTCTAGGACATTACATTACTTAGAAATACTTACCTCATTCTGAAAATTCACAGAATAAAGCCTATCAGTGAGAATAACTGCAGAGATTTTAGTTTTCTGTCCTTAAATGTAAAGATATAAGTAACAACCATTCTTAAATTTGGACTATTTTAATATTGCAATACATCAGGGTTAACTTACCTTAACACCAGTACAATTACATTTTCTGAATGACCTTATTTAACGTCACTGTAAATATAGTGAAACAAGTTGTCAACTCAGCACAGATGACTCAAGACAAGGTGGAAATTCCCCAAAGGACCATGATGTTCTTTTCCACTAAAGAGAAAATTCTGTCATGGGAGCTGGTACTCACAGGAATTTCCCCAGGTTAAATACTTTATGCCCTTTTCTACAGGCATAGCAGTACTGCAGGTAAGAACACTAGGTTCTCGCTCTCAGTTTCCACAGAAGTTTGTGGAACCCAGGGAGATCCTGGTTTTTTGTAAGAGACATAAGCCTTCCTGTTGCTTATCTACTCCTACCTAGAAACACAGCTAAAAGTACCAGCTATCCACTATAGATACCTGTATAACTGCATGCCTTTAAAAAGTTCCCAGTGTGGAAAAGGTATCAAAGAAAAAAAACACAGCACACGGCAATTTTCTGGGCTATTCTCCACTGTGTACCAGGAACGAGGTGAAATGTTTCCTTTTCTCCTCTAAAACCATATTTCAATGATAAAAAAAAATTCCCAAAGATCAATTCATGTATTGAATTTGGACTTTGAAAAACTAGATTTAGTCACTTACGCAATTCCAGTCCTGCTAGTCCTTCATAATATATTGAGATTTGTTTCTTTATATTGGATCTAATTGCCAATAAACCAGTAGCAAAATATCCATATTTCAAAGAAGAAAATCCACAAATTCAATATACAGGATTATTTTGCATTTCTAATAGTTCAACAGTTCCATGGCAGCAAATTGAATGCATGTTACTGAATTTATTGAAGTCAAATGAAGGTGATCATAACTTACTATCCTAACTGTTGTGCCTAAAGGTTCTAGCAAGGAAGGGGAACCTCTTTTACACTCTGTTGTCATAGAAAGTCAATGTTTCTTTCAAAGGGCTTCTCATCCTGCAAAGTGCTGAGTGCTGAAATTATGTTAATTGGATTTATTCATGTGCTAAACAGGGAGAACATGTAAGAGGGGAAAAGAGAATACTATCATGTTAATAATAAATTAATATCAAGATTGAGCTGTTATATTAGTGGTGGCTGTCACTAGTACTATGTGTTAAATAACTCTAAGCAGAGCTATGTCTTGAACACTTAATTTAATTCCCCCTCTCTATCACATTTGCGATTTCCTAATTGCCTTCACACAAAGGCATTGCAAGGGTCAGTGGAGATACTTTGACAAAATGAGTATAAGGCAAGTATGCTATTGTAATGCTAACATTATTTGTATTCCACTTTTAATCAAGATTTTAATGTCTCACATTTGAAAGACTTGTAGACATGGTGCTTAGGGACATGGTTTAGTGGTAGATTTGGCAGTGCTAGGTTAATGGTTGGGCTCCATGGTCTTAAGGGATGTTTTCCAACCTAAATGATTCTTTGACTTCATTCCAGCTAGTAGCATTCCAGGGTGGCTCAGCCTTACCTCTAGGAGTTACAAAGATATACAGTAGTTTTCTTGGGTTGTGTTAGTGTTTAAGCTAACCAAAATTCGAGGTTTCTCAGTGCAAAGAAATAAAAGTTGCCCTAGGGTGTCACAAAGGAGCACTAATTTGGACAGAACTGTATCATAAGCAGAATGCTTTAAAGCAGGGCAATAACTTGAAGCTGTTTGATCTGTAAAGTAACTTTTATGTATGTGACATACAAATAGCTAGATCATAAATCTGGTGATCATATGCAGCTCAGCAATACAGAATATCTGTATGATACACAGGAAAAAAAGATGTATATTAGGAAAAACGCTAAAGTGGCAAGTATCAGCTAAAATACTATGCAGTGGACTGACATTTAGCATGAATTAAAATGCAAGCTAGAATTCTCCTGAAAATATAGTCACAGCAGAGCAAATATTTTAAAGGCTGCTCTATATAGTACTCTCCTTTAATCACTTGAATGGATATTCATATGAAATTACAAGTAAAAATGAGTACTCAGTTAAAATGCATGGTCAAATTGTCACTTGTCATTGCATTATTATATGAAATGAATTAGCAGGCTCTATTAGTTTCACCATTTTGGCACAGCTTTCTTAATTCCTAGATGTTTTTAACTGCCACAGATGTCTATAGAATATTATTCATGCTCGGCAGCTGCGTATCAGTTGTAGTGGACAGGACAAATATTAAAGTAACATTATTAAAATTAATTAATTTTGTTGCATTTGCCAGTTGTTGTATTTCAAGTCTTTCTAATGGGCATGGCCAGCTTAAAAAAAATACATCCAATAAAAGAAAAATAATACCAGCTTTCTCTCATGGAGGAGGAATTAAATCTTTCTTATCTTGTTAAAAACAATATTCCAAATAACCATGTTTATTTGTCCTTAAAAAACCCACCACTCTCTGGAATGTCAGTTTATATTTGATAGTACAGGAGTGACCTGATTTAATGAAGAATTATGTTTGATATCAGATACAAAACTAACTGCACATTACATAACAATAGATGCGATTATTTCCTTCTCTGTTACATATCATAGCTTTTCAAACACAATCCTTTCCAAATATTAGGAAAATAAGCTTATCCATCTGAAACATGGTTGGTCTCAGCCTTTACAATGGCCCAGATTACACATTCCTATAGCAACAATATGAATGTTCTACATAAAAAAAAAAAAAAGATTCATTATTAATAGAGGAGATAAGATCACGATGCCTCCATCCAAGACTCTACAGCAATACCCTGTTATGCATATCATAGAGCTTCTATCACACAGACCTGATTTTAGATACAATCTCCAGTGATCTAAATATCTATTGACTTCTGAAGTAAGTAAAAAAATCAGTGCTGACAGTATAAAGTTACTCTGAAAATGGATTTAACCTGTACTTACCCTGCAGGTTTATACTTCTTTGGGATTTAGCTTTTCCTGAGGCAATGCCAGGGAAAATATGATAGACTTGGTCTTCTAATCCCAGCCAGGCAAGCAACCAGGAAATAATAGTTTTTACATCCCTTTCTTCCCTAACTGAAGACAGGGAACTCCCTGTTCCTAGTGCTAAGTGAATACAATATTTCCTCCTGTACAAAAATCGTAAATCAATTAGACTTGATTGCGAAATTAGGGATGCATTCATGTAAAGATACAGGAGAAAAAATGGATATGGATGAAAGGTTTAAAAACAATACTTTTCCCTCTCAATAATTAGGACATCAATATATCATGAAATGTATTTAGCAAAGGCAAAGCAAAAAACTGTAAGAATCTTGACCTAAAATGCCCTTAAACTGACAATGATTAAGTTTGTTGCACAGAGGATGCTGGAACAGGTTCACATGCACAAAGTCGTGTTAGCAGGAGCGATTATTCGCAGCTGATGGCATACAGTAGCTCTCATGATGAATGCTACTTTTGGGAAGGGGAGAGTGAGAGAGACAGAAAAATAGTTCCCAGTGGCCAGCTGAGGAAAGAAGGGAAGGGCAGATCCATCCTTTGGTGAGCATTCTCCTCTGGACAGCTGTGACTGCCCACCTTCCTGCTCTATTGTAATGCTCTAGGTGACCTCAGGACCTTCCCCAGGCCCTGCCAGTTGTTTCTATGTATGCTGTTGTCAGCACTGATTAGGGTGCACATTGTGTGCTGAGCGGTTGGTAACCTTTGTGCAGTCAGTGGTGGGTCTCCTTGGGTCAGCCAGCTGCTACAACCAAGGGGTGGGAGACAGGGGCAGGAAGGGTCAGTCCTGGCCAGTGCTGGTTGCTCCCCAGGAGAACATGCCACCACCACACCACCCACAGTTTTCCAGGATGAGGCTGTGGGAATAACAATATGAAACAACCGTGTGGGCAAGGACAGAGGCTGTGAGACAGCCTGGGGGCAGGAGCACACAGCTGGGAAGGAAAGGCAGGGTCCAGAAGGGCCAACAGGACACCCTTAGCAACAGAAGGGGGAAGGCACCTAAGACACTCGAGAATACAGATCATGTAAAGTAACAGAAGTTGCTTCCAAAATCTCTCTCCACATTGCTGCACATTCTAATGCTATAAGCATGAATTTTTTTTACATCTGCCTTATGTGATACAACATATATGGACTAAACAACACAAAACACCCATGTCATCTTCTACTGCGTTGAATGCACATGTTCCATTGAGTCATATTTCCATGCCCCTCCCAACCTAAGCCAGAAGTGTACCCTTGTTCCACCCACCTTTGCTAAAACCAGGATACAATATATTGCCTTTTTTTCCTAGATTGAGCAAACTTGACTCAGTGTCATAAAGAACATGTAACACCCATACGTCTCTTCTAATTATCTTGTCCTGGAAGCATAAAAAATACAATACAATTTTGTAGCCAATTTAAGGTCAAGCAATATACTTGATGCAAACACCATTCGTGGTGTACACAGCAAACATACAGCAAGACTCCTACCCTATGCTTCCTCTATTCTGAGTCTTAGGTGCCTCTGAAGTCAGAGACTGCATCTTTTTGTTTAGGAGATCTTAATGGACTTTTATACACTTTTTAAATTCTTCCTGAATCACTATTTGAATTAAACTTTTGGCCTCAGCTTGTGACGATGATTTCCATAGTGAAATTACACACCTGAAAAGGTATGCTTTGAATGTTGTTTTGAATTTCCTGCTCAGTAATGTCAGCTACTGTCACCTAGTTACTGTATTATGACAAGTAAGAAATTATTGTTGTCATGCAAGATTTTAAAAAAATTTTACCATCCAGCCATCTCTCTTGCAAAATGAAGTGTCCTGATCTGTTTCCACGTCCTTTTCCATAGCTTGGATCAACCTTGTCATCCTTCTCTGTATCTAGTCTAATATACTTTTTGGGATGAAGGAAACAGAAATGCATAATATATTCAAGCCTATTTAAAACACACTTCCAGACATGACCAGATAGGTAGGAAAAGGTACAAACATCACTGATAACAAATCAGTAATTTAACTTTTCTTAGTATCTTCTGAAGTTTCAGGTATATTCTAATTGTCTTTTGTTTAGGCACAATATAAGAAGTATTTTCCAGTAGGAATTAAACTGAAACTGGCAATACCTTTGTCTCTCTTCCCTCACTGGTATTTTCTTTTTGTGACGGATCAGTGCTCCTTAATAAAATGGCAGAATTTAAGATGATTCCTGGTTCAATGAAAACAGAGATAAAGAGTTAACAGCCAGTTCAAGTTTCATTTCTTAATCTCATATTAATATATTAATCTACTTCATAAAAATAAAAAATATTTATGAGACACTTTGGCGTGGGTAATCTAGGTGTCAAAACATCAGCCTAAGATTTGAGGTGCCAGAAGTTTTTTATATTCTGCCTGAAAGACTTCCTACATAACCTGTAATAATTCATGTGGAGACAAAATCCCAAAGGAATTCACGGCCTGCCTCCCATGGGATCTGGTCTGAATCACTGTTTACATCTACATTATCCCATAGGGCAGAGGGTGGGGTAACAGCCAGAATACTTCCTGACAGTACTTTATTCTTTTTATCTGCCTAGCTCAGTAGCTGGCCTGTGATCACCTTGTTCCAAGGACAAGGCAGCCTCAGCTCTGGCTACCTACAGACCCTGACTGCCTGTGCCACATGCGATGTAGGGCCACTGCAACTTCCACACTAGCCACAGACATGTTGGCTGACGTGTCCATTCTTGATCAGCCACGTGATGCACTGAAAAGGGCTGTTTCTGAGTATTGCTGCAGACGCAGCCAGGACACAGTGATGCTGGCATATGCAACTGCACTTGGGGTTGCTTTAAGGCCTAACCTATTTCTACTTTTGCCCTCAGCTTGCCCTGCAGTCTACCTGAGGCAGTGTTCAGCTTGATCAAACTTCAGGTGTCTACAGCAGAAAACTGTCTGCGTATAGACAGGTGTCTACAGTTTAGTTAATCAACGAGCCAGTATGGTCAAATGCACACAGAGAATTTCTCTCATCCTAAAGAAAACACATTTGGTCAACTGAAAGCCTCCCTGAGTTCCTTACCTGCACTGACTAGCTCTTCATTGATGTAGTAGGAGTTCAGACACCTTTTTCAGGTGGAGAGTCTTCCACTGCAGACACTTAAACTTAAAAGCAAGCCACACTGCACTCCTAGATTGCATGTCGTGGTATGCACTTGAATTTAAACAGGACGGGAAGTCTGAGCTAAAATTAAGACACAACACATGAAATGCACCATGAATGTTTGCTCTCAGTTTCCTTCCGCAAGTGAAGGGAAGAGCACTTTCTCTGCCCCAGAGTGCCGTTCTAAGACTAAGTACATTCGAGGCAATGATACAAAAAAATAAAACTATTGTGGAACATTAAAGTACCTCTTTATAGATAAAAGGGAAAAATATTTTAGGAACTTGTTGAAATTTCTAGTATATTTTCTTAGACTTTGCATGTTAAATAAAAGCTCATATAATGCAGCTTTGGATGAACACTATGTGTTTCCATTTATCGATTTTTCCATTAAAAGCCTATTCTTGGGCAGCTACTGTAGAACCTAATTATCATTGTGTTCTTTCTTGTTACAAGACAAAGCTAGCAGTCTAGCAAATTTCAGTGCATTCTTGGAAGTATTTTTAGTATAATAGCTTGTGTTAGTGCTGGTTAAGTACTTATTTCTGTCCTTTAGCCCATGCTCTTGCAACAAGATACTACAGAGAGAGCACTTTTTTGTCTGTTGCTTTCTTGTCTAATGACAAGTGGGAGACACCAAGGTTTAGTATCTAAGCTTTAAAGTTTTAATGTTTTAAGATCTAACCCTGTTAGAAATTGAGTGCTGTTTCAACCCTGAAACTGTTCTTATAATCCAAAATACAAGTGTATTATTCAAATGGTTTGCTGAAGATAATGTTTATTAAAAGACTGAAAACCTTGTTAGTTTAAAAGAAACAGTAAGCAAAATATACTTATTCTGACCTCCATAACAACTGAGTAGGTGGTTAAAAATTTGAGTAATTTATAACAAAAAACCATTTATCATACTTCCTTGTGTCTTTCTCTTGGTGGTCTATCAATTAAAAAAACCCAGTCTTTCAGTCAACTTTCAGACTTATTATTCTGATTTCCTAGGACAGCTGATATCAAGCAAAAGAAAGAGCCTCTCACCTGTGGTATCCAAAGTCCCTTGTATGCCAGTCCTTTATGCTCTGAATAATTCTGAAGATGAAGCTGTGAGCGACCTCCTCACCATATCAAAGATGTCAAGCAAAGATTCTTCAGAATTTCACTGATGCAATGTTGACTAAGAAATATCATTTGGGTGAGGAATAAGGTGCCTAGATATTTTTTTATCAGCATGTCTTTCACGTTCTTGCCCATCTCCCTACTCAGGGTCCTCTGCCCTTTGATAAGCTCTGGACAAATTTCATAATTTCCCCTCAATAAAATCGAAGGTTTTAGGGGCCTCTTTGATCTTGCCTGCACCTGGCTGAGCATAAAAGAGCAAATGTTTAGATCCTGATTTGCATGTCAGCTATTCTGGCATGACATATCAGATAGTATCAAGCTCACTCTGCCTTTGAAGCAACAGGATTTTAATTTATTTGTTCTTCATAGTTTAACTAGATATGAACTGACAGACTGAAGTCTATCTGTCCCAGCAGGGCAATGGTTAGGACACTGACGTTACACCTCCTCTTCTTTGTGCTTGGCCTGTATGGCCTGATTGGCTTTAAGAATTCCTTCCAGTGGAGCCTTACCTGAATTAGCATGCAGAGGTGTGCCTGACTCCCTTCTGTCTTATGCTGGAGCTTTACTGGGAATAGCAGTTCCTGGTCCTGCTTCTTCAGACAACAAGCAAAATAAACAGAAATTTCTGAACTGAATTCAGTGCTCTAGTTTTAGTTAAACATGGTTGATATCAAGACGTATACATGAAACACAACCAAAATCTGTGCATTTGGTATGAGCAAATAGTGAAAGCAAGGAAATTTTGTTTGTCTCTTAACTGCATACTATAATATTCTTATCTGACAGCCAATATGCTATTTAACTGCTTAGCATTACACCTATCTCTTCTAAAAAGGACTAGATATGGATTCTGGACAAAGCACAGTAGCATTTTCCAGTGATCTTTCTCTACCAGCAACATCATGCAGGATTAATAACATCCATTTGTATTCATAAAATATTTTTATAGAACTGATTCTTTCCCTTTTAATTGGCCACAATATATAAATGCATTTTTAATCTGCATTTGGTCTCTCATTGTCACACGAGAATCATCACAACTTTAGCATCACATTTTCTGGCACGCAGTATCAATCGTAATGGCATCTATGAATCATATTAGCACAAATATTTTTTTTTTCCAGGGACTTTAGGGCCTACTAGATGCCAGGAGACTGGTTTTGCCTTCCTAGTGTTTCCTTCCATCAGAGATTTACTTTCAGTAAGTGATTCTGTAAATCTGGCCAAGTCCTTTAAAGTTTCATTGAGTTTGTATTTATGGCTTCTCAGAGCTGTGATCTCAAACTAAGACCATCCTAGAAAGTCACTCCATTCCTTTGTCTGCTGTGGACACAGATTTTTATTTATAATCCTTTATCACAAGTAGGACCAAAATGGTCCCTTGAAGCATTTCTGGAGTCTCCTTTCTTGTTACCTAAGAATTCAGATTATTTTGCTGATACAAAAGATGGCTCTTACTGGACAGATTAGAGGAGGTGGGCCATTTTGATATATCTGATTGCTTCTACTTCCCCGTCCCCTCCCACTTCAGTTTACCACTGTAGATCAGGTGTCCTGGGTTCAGCTACAGCAGTCATTTTTTCTCCTTCTTAGTAGCTGGGGCAGTGCTGTGTTTTTGACTTTCAGTCTGGGAACAATGCTGATAACACCGATGTTTTTAGTTGTTGCTCAGTAATGTTTACTCTGACCAAGGACTTTCTCAGTCTCATGCTCTGCCAGAGAGGAGGGGAAGCCAGGAGGAAGCAGAGGCAGGACACCTGACCCAAACTGGCCAAAGGGCTATTCCATACCACAGCACATCATGCCCAGTATAGAAACTGGGGGGAGTTACCCGGAAGGCCCAGATCGCTGCTCGGGTCGGGCTGGGTATCGGTCGGCGGGTGGTGAGCGGTTGTGTCCTTTTCCCTTGTTATTCCTCTTATCATTATTATTGGTAGCAGCAGTGGTTTGTATTATACCTTAGTTACTGGAGAGCTGTTATCTCAACCCGTGGGAGTTACATTCCTTCGATTCTCCTCCCCATCCCTCCGGGAGCTGGGGGAGGAAGGAAAAGGGGGGGGAGTGAGCGAGCGGCCGCGTGGTTCCAAGTTGCCGGCTGGGCTTAAACCACGACATCAGGACAGACTAAGATTTTCTTCACTTGTTGAATGGAAGCTATGAAATAACATAGCACAGTATTCGACATATTCTGCAGCTGCTACAGCTGGAGTCACTTACCTCCCCCTTGTCAGGTTAGTGCTGAATCCTGCTATGAAACAGATTATAAGAAAAGTTATCTGAGTGTGATTGACATCAAATTATTATAGTATTGATACCTACCTATCAGAAACAATACATCTCCAGAGTTTTAACTACGACCTGTATGAGAAAAGTGCTATTATGGTGCTTTACAGCTATTTCCTCCTTACCATTAAACCCACACTGAAGTATGCAGGAACACACCTCCCTCTTTGCAATGGACTGCTGTGCAATTTCAGGCTGTTTTGATTTTAAGATGTAAATGTCAAGGATACAAAAACTCAGGCATGATAAATCAGTTGGCTCATATGGAAATGTATGAACAATCCACTCAGATCTGAGGGGAAGCCATGCCAAATTTTCTAGCTTTAATAAAAAAGCCCTGACAGACTATCAATACAGGAATAATATGCAAGCTCATTGAAAAAGGAAAGGATATTTCCTCTGGAAGCACTTTTTTTACCTTAGTCATAGAAGAAAGTTCATTGTCTTTGCCTGGTAAACTTAGCAGGCTACATAAAAAACAGATGGTATGTTAGGTTTTGTCAGTAGAGACTGGAACACCTAGAAACTGTATACAGTGCAGGATGCTATGCAGAATCATACCACAAAAGGAGGAAAATTGCTGGAAAAAAAGGAAGCACAGTTATGCTTTTCTCAGTGAAAATAATACTTAAGTAAAAGCAGCAATAAGTACTATCTATTTTAAGTAATAACACTTGTGTATTTGGAATAAGGGTTATAGAAGTAAGGTGGTCTCATGCTATCTGCTCTTTGCTCTTCTTTGTCCACCAATACAAAATAAACCTGCAGCTAGACTTGGCTTCCTAGTGCATGTGTATAACATTATACACATATACAGGCCTCAATATTTATTTAGACTTTTGAAAATGACTATAGATTATTACTAAATAATATTTTCTTGCATTATTCAGTAAAGTTATTTTTACCAAATTTTATGTGATGAATATAAGAATGAACCAACTCAACACTCATATTTCTAGCAGTCTCAAATTTCATGCAGTAAAAATGCCCAACCACACTTTCACTGTAAAATAAAGAATTTCTTATAAAAAAATCACATCAGAGTACTTCACTGATTCTTGTTGAAGTCCAATTACCTGTTTGTTTTCTGTGTAACACAGCTAAATATGTCCTGCTGATACCAGCAGACGCACAGCCATGAGATAAAATTTAGTTTGTTTGCTTTTTAGAATTTTCTGAGTGTAACATAGTATTCCCACAGCTTTCTTTTGCCAGCTGAGTATGAGACTAAATAGAAAGTACTATGACTTAACAAATGCTTTTATTATCCAGTGTTTTGGTGTCATTATGGGCTTGTCTAAAGACTACAGAGCTGTAACGGGGCCATCCAAATTCTCTTTATGCTCACTAGCTTGAGTACTGGCAACAGTCTAGTCATGGAATTCAGACAACATATGCTGCTTCTTGACTAAAATAAGCTTTTATGACCCATAACCCTAATACTTCAGGGATATGTAATATAATGTAGTAATACAGTTTCAGCTACTGTATTATTTTTTAGGAGTAAGTTCTTCTTACTGAAGAACTTATTGGTGAGGCACGGGAATAGGTCGCCCAAGGAAGCTGTGAATGCTCCAACCCTGGAGGTGTTCAAGGCCAGGCTGGACAGAGCCTTGGGTGACATAGTTTAGTGTGTGGTGTCCCGCTCATGGCAGGGGGGTTGGAACTAGATGATCTTAAGGTCCTTTCCAACCCTAACTATTCTATGATTCTTTGTGAATAGTGTAATGCATAGGTATATGCATTGCATCATTCTATATACATGCTATATGTACATATATGTGATGCATCAGCCACTGCATTACGCATTATTAGAAAGGTGCCAAGATTTTGTATCACCATACGTGTGTAAATACAGTGACTAGTACTAATCAAAATGTTAAACAGAAGAAAGGAGTTTGTAGGCATGTGGCTGTGTACACATTTATAAATAGTTAGGTCAGGAATTAACTGATAAAATAAAGAGGTATCAAATACCCATACCTCCTCTGTTCCATCTCCTCCCTTCCCCTCATCTCTCTTCTCTCTGGCTAGCAGCTACCCAAGTCTTGGTCAAATTTTTTCAAAAGGCTTTGTTTCTGTCTCTGCCATCTACCATCCTTTACCCTCGACGCAGGTCCTTGGAAATCCAAGAAGCCATTCCGACTGATAGTGTGCTGAACATTAAGAGCAATTTCAGTTACACCCATGCCAGCCCACTGACGTCAATGGGGCTACACAGTAGCAGGCAAAGATGGGAAGGAAGCCTAAGGGCTAAGAATTTCAAGGAAGGAATCCCTGACTCATGACGTTAAAGCATGGAAGCCTTCATAAATCACTTCCCCCACTGCTGCATTCTTCCCTTAATATCTTGCCTTTGATGAGTAGCCGGAACCACTTCCTGTTTCCAAAAAGGGGAGGAAGGGCACTGGAAGGAAGAATGGAACAAGCTGACATTTCCCTTACTCCCTTCTCTAAGCAGTATGGAAAACTAAGGCAAAAGTTTGGAATTTCTCTTTGCTCATGTACTTCTCAGTATACAGGAGGCAAAGTGGTTGCTAATTGACAGAATTCAACAGTAGTATGAAAACATGAACAAACCCTCCTTCATTCCTTCATCCATTTATTAAACAATTCCCATTATATGACTCGTTCTGCCAGGATGATTACTTCTAGAAATGTTACACATACACATACACTTCCCATCTCAGATGTGTCAGGACAGGCCTGCGTGATTTAGGACAGCACTCATACTTCACGTGGCTTCCAATCACAGCTGTATCTCCATGTATAGAAAAATTCAGCTACATTCATCTTTCTGTGGGAACACTGAAGATCATTGGTAATGGTGGCCTAATTTGAGGCAGTAAACTGCCAGTAAACAATTATTTTATGAAGCAAAGAGGCACACTCAAGAAGTAAGGTAGTTTGTATTCTCTCCTTTCACCTGGGGATGTTAAACCACTAGTTGTGAAGGATATAAATCATGCACTTGTCACACTACAGCCCTTCCTTCCTAGCACCTTTCTAGCGCTAGCCAACTTTGGAGAAGCAGTAGTATCAAAGTGGGGCAAAGAAACCGTAGCCTTGACTGTCTTAAAATCAGTCGACACCGAATGGCTGCTGCAGGACTGCCCTAGCACATGTGTCTATTTATAGAGCACCAAATACTGTAGGTGGCACTTAATCATAGCATTTAGCTTATCACCAGATACAACCCTCTTAAATGGTTTCTGCTAGTATTATCCACCTCCACTGAGAAGGTTCACTACTACTAAGCCTCAGTTCCCCTGGAGTAATTCCCAGCTAAGGATATTTTATTCTGTCATGTATGTCTAGACAATAGAAGGTCAAATCCCCTCTTTCAGCAGTCCTTGCCTTGGTCCAGCAGAGACTTTCACCCACTGACAGGCTGGTAACTGATTTCCTTTGCCAGGAAAGTGTACTTCAGCAAAGAGTTGTCTCAAGTTAAAATGAGTGTAAACACAAATTTGGGAAAAGCTTTGGTTTGCCTAACCAGAACATTCCTCAGAACAAGTCATCTTAGTCTGCACAGACTTTACATCTCAGAAGAAACTGGTGCTTTGCAAACCACTGCCTCCTGATAAAATCTGCCCTTCACGAGGCTTTTTGTACTGCGTAGATGTTGACTAGCTCTCCTCCCAACTTAGATGTAGGTCTAGTGAGTTTCCTGCTTTCAGAACTGACAGATTTGAGAAGTATCATGACAAGGCATGAATACTGTCACCACAGTTTATTAATCATTTTCAAATTAGCATGAAATCCATATGCCTATTACATGAAATAAAGCAAGACATTGGAAAAAACCAAACATCCAGTACAACAAAAGCACATTTACTGTGTGGGAGCAAGCTGTTTTCACAGTCATACAAATGTACCTCTGCGCTCTCAGCAAGCTACACAAATTTTCTTTCGCATATAAAATTTGTGAAAAGACCAGAAGATCTCTATGGCTTCCAAGATTTGCCAATTAATACTTCTTTCCACAGAGAATACCAGCCTCCATACCAGACTGACTCCCCTTCTTGCTCCCCTCCACGGGATTTAAATGAGAGTAGTGTTATAGGAAAACATGGAATTAAAACTTCTGCAATTTTACATAATATAGGGATATTTTACAAGTCAACAAGCCATACTCTGGAGCGTAAATATAAGACAATGAAAATTCTAATATAATATTTTTGGCTTTTTATGCAACTCTAGTTTTTATTTTATAAGCCCTTTTGAAAGGATGTGCATCTCTGTCTGGAGGAAACATTCTTCCCAGAATTGTTGCCTACTTAACTAAAACAATTTCTAGTAATATACTGATGACAAGTTGGAAAAACTTGTAACAGCAACTTTACTAAAATGCAAAGTCCTGCAGGAAAAAAAAAAAAAGGCAAAAAGCAATGGCCATGGCCCTTACACATTTCACAGCAAGTGACATGATGGAATTGAACGTTGTCATGGTTGAAAGCTTCAAGGATCTCATACACTTCATTGAGTCTGTCTACAAAACGCCAAGTCTCACCATGTTGCCTCACAGCAAGATTCCCAGTCCACACAATGCTCATCGTGCCAAGCCTCTGCAGTGCTCAAGAAGATGAGCCAGACATAGCTGCGGTAAGGGAAAATAGCAGCATCTTAAAGAACCACTTCTCAGCTGAATAAGCTGTGGCCATAGGATCAGGTTTTAATACTTACTGCATGCAGATGTAAAAGCCATTTATAGAGCATCAATATTGAAAACATCACCAAAAATTATTTTCAAAACATTTATTGGAATACTGTTATTTTTTCCAAGAGAAAATGCCGATGTCATTTGGACAAAGGAAATGAAAGAAGTGTGATCTGTGTCACTGTCACCTGGGATTTACCTACAGAAAAGAAAAGAGTACTGTCTATATCCATCCTACTTCCATCCCTGCTGCCTGGGGGGCCATGAGGAGGGCTGGAAGGATGAAGAAAGGACCTCCTTCCAATACCCTCCTCCCACCATCACAACAGCCCCGCTGTGTCCACTCCCAGCGCATGAGAATGCTGCTTCTAAGAATAACAAGGAGGGAGGGTAAGTGCAGAATGATGCAAAGGTACACAGTACACGGGCTGTCCTCTGTGGGACAAGTCAGATTGCCCTAGACTGCAGTGTTGTGTTCCTTTCTTAGGAATTTGTCCTCTAGCTGGTTGTAACTTTCAAACTGGAAAATCTGATGACTATCACTGCATCATTTTTATCTAAGCGAGAGGTCCATTTTTGTAGTGTTTAATATCTCTGGTACTTTATGTATTGATTTGTAGCTACACATGCTTCCGAAATAAACAGTTATAAAACAAATTGAACACAGTCAAGAGAAAACGTAGATATTGAGAAACCTAAACCACAGCTTTTTTGAAGCCCAGAATGCTGATACTGCTATATTTAGTGCCTTATTTGGTGGGAAAGAACAAACCACTAAAAGATTTCTTCCAGCTTCGATTGAATGCTACATTAGAACAAAAGTAATTTTTCAGATGACATTAAAGTAGCCAGAAAGTGATACCCTTTTTATTTACCATCCTTTTGGAGAATCAGCTGCTTGCTTTTATTGCTATCAAATATTGTCCAAAAAGTATTTCCTAACCTGGAAGTATGCTATGATGAATACTAGTTGTACTAACTAGGCCATGTGGAATATGACAGGAATTTTCATGTCAAGTAATCTCTTTTTTTTTGGTGGTGGTGACAGGAAGCAGCCCCCAGACATGGAGTTTATTTGGAATTTAACATTTTCACAGTGTAGAACTATTACACAGTTTGACAGTTGATCAGAAAAATGAAAAAAGGTGAAAAAAATGTATGTAAAGGTGGAAACCAAACCCATGAAGTGCTACGAAAAAATGAAGTAGCAAAATAAAGTTCTGTTCCTTTAAGATACCAAAAATAAACCACAATACTTTCCTCATCTAGATCCTGATACTGCACTCAGCTCTACAGTCACAGGAGTCTGACTGTGGGGAGTTCATTGCCGGACTGAGGCACTGAAGTGTAAAATAGAGACATAAGGCAAGGCTAACATTAATGCAAATCCAAAGCAAAGAGAACACACAGTCCATCCAGCAAGGACAGAATATTATTCACAGTATATATAGATTCCAGCACTTTCCTTTCTTCTGTTTATTCGCTGCTCATTTGTATTGTGGAGGTTTTTTTTTCTCTTTGTTTATGCCGTGGCTGCCACTAACGAGGTTTGTCACTATTCCAACAACAAGTATCTCTGAAGGTACTTGTGTGTGGGGTTTGAATGGGAAAGCAGGTGAGTGAACAAGGAAGTAAATGGAAGATCACATTAGTAACCATAGTAGCCAACAGCATTTTGTCCCAGGAGAAGCTTCCTCTGGTGGAGGCTGGGTTTCTTTTAATGAGTTTCATACACTGCTTCACAGCAATGGGGCAAGTCTTCCAAATGGTCCACGTGACAGGATGTTCTACTGCCTTGTGTCACTAGTGAGACCCTCTGGAATTCTGGGTTGCTCCTGATGAAAAGTATTACTCTGCAGTAGTCAGGGACTGGATCTCTTGCAAAGATGTATTTGCTGATGACCAAAATTTCCCAATGATTCATTAAGTTACACATACACAGGTAATGCATATGAGCAAATCTTGGTTGCAATTGTAGAGAGCTGCCTGAGCTGGTAGAAGATTACAGCCAACTTATTTTAACTGATGTGCATTTATCTGATCGTGTCAGATACTTAGAAGCCAAACTCTGTTCTTTTAGAGGGTTTTGTTAAGAAACTGTGTAACAAAGGTCACCTTTGTTAGCAGCAATGTGGGAATCATGTTTTGTCATAATGACAGGGCATTTAGCTTTTGAGTATAACAGACGTTATGCATTATTGCCAGAGGTTAGAAACAGAGAGGTCAGAGAGTCAGAAATATGTCTCATTTTCACATGTACTTTCTGGAATAAAAACATTTAGACAAAGAATGTCAAGCAAGACTGATCTTCAATCTCCAGTGCTTAATCCTTTGTCCTCTGGGCCACTGTGCTTCTAACAGAATCTCCATTATAGCAGTGCGATGCTGGCCATGCTTTGGCTTCACACCTTGGCTTCGCCTTCAATTTGTTAGTGGTTTTGGACAGGTAAGTCCTTGGAGCACCACAATAACCATTAATTACATTCTTCTTCAAATGAAGTACATCTATCACAAATGCCAGGCAGTGAAATATTTTTAACATAATACAAAGGCTTCAAAATTAGTGTTGGTATCTCTTTTCACAAACAATATTCAGAAGGATATGAGAAAATACTGTTTGCAATAGATCAAAGCATAAACATCTGTTCCACTGAGGGAATAATTTCCCTTTTTAATACAAATTAACTAGTTGAAATATATGGTGTAGATGCAAGAAAGGGAAGAAGTGGTTCTTTTGATTAGCTTTTCAGAAATATAACAGAGGGAAACACACAATTAAGAAGTGATAAATTTGTAGGGGAAAAGCCAGGAACACTGCAGGATAAGCCGTTTCACCCAAAGCATACACCATTTCCTTAAGCAGATGAGCTGCATACAACAAATGGCTTTTCGATCCGTCATTTCCCTCTCCTCACACTGTTCTCACACATGTCCAAATAAACTTTACCACTTACTGGTTTTAGTCATTTTGGCCACAACTACGAGAGGTACATAGTCACTAAAGTAACAGGGAGCAGGAATAACAGATGTTAAACATCTTAAAATCTAGAACTCCAGTGCCTTTGATGTCTACTGTATTATCAGTGTATACTATATCACCATTGTGCCTGTGGTAACTGTGGAACTTTACTGAGGTCCACCTCTAAATCCTGCCTTCTTACCTTTCAAAGCTGAGATGGACTAAACCACAGAGTATCACTGCTTCAAGAGAATTCAGCATGAAGTGAGCTGCTGCCCTTTTACCAGTCTCTCAACATTTTGACTGCAGTTATAAAACAGGGTAACCTAACAAGGATTGCAAAGTAGCAAAAAACACAGCTGTACATAAGAAGAGTCTTATGCACACTACCATGTTCGACTTGATACCTAATGCTATTTAACAAATAATGGGATGTTTTAAGCAGAGCTGCACTGATATGGTAAGTAAATTAGAAGGGATGTGAGAATCTGTGTAAGTAGTAGGATCTAGAGCATTTGGTAAGTCAGCTAGGCAGGTAGGAGTTGGCTGAGAGTAATTCAGTAATGAATCAGAAGGAATCATTCACTAAGAATATGAGGTAGAAATGGAGAGCAATAGAACAGGAGGTCTAATCTGCAGTCAGAAAAGAAGCAAGACATTTAGAAAAGACAGCTAGGTCATGCAAGGTAGAGAAAGCATACAGGTAATTTTAGGAATTTTTTTAAAATGAGAAATGAGGAATGAAATAAATGTGATGGTATATTCAAAGATGATCAGGTTAATAAATTACTCCAAAGTGAAACATTGCATAATAGGCAGAACAGATCCATGATCAGCATGACTAAGGTTGCTCTTGTAGCTTGACTATTACGTCACAACGTGACCTTCAGCAGGTCACTTCAGGCTAGATCCAATAAAGGACTTGGGCACCTTACGCCTGACCTAGGCAGCTTTGAGGTACCTAAGTCTAAAAGTATGACCTAAGCACCCTGCTCAGATGCGTACTAATCCTGGGGGAGCTTGTTACTCCAAAAAGGCATATATATCTGCTGTTCAGTTCTCCCTGCACAAACACCGCTCAGTCAGCAAGGGTGTGCTGTGTTAACTTTCAGTGGCCTACCAGTGCCATTATCTGGACTGCAAATTTAGGTTTCCTTTTTGTGGAAATATGGGTACAAAGGACAGCTAGTGTAGGCTGGGATTTCACCTCAGTATGTTCCCAGAATCCAGCTGTGCTCCTTTTCTCTTTTCTTTGGCAGCATACTGCCACGGGTTCTCTGGGAAAGGCAGAAAAATGGCTCAGCTTAGCTTGAGCAGTAGCCTGGAAACAGCAAATATGTATCTGAGTGTGTGTCCCCCTTCCTCCTGCCCTTGACTGACTGACTCAGTGAGAACAGGAACCCTGCTCCCCTTTTCACCTTATGAGAATACAGCCAACCTTTGCATCCATGGGAGACACCCACAAATGGGATCCATGGTCTGGATGCAAGGGAAATGTTTCTTGCAGCCTCATTTAAGGTTACCTAAGCTGGAGAGACAGCAAGGAGCTCAGAAGCTCAGAACTGTCCCTGCCATGACCATGCTCAGCACTGACCATTGTTAACTGTTACCAGCTCATCAGGTGAAGTTCCCTCCTTTCAGAAAGGATACTTGTGGTGCACCAAGTAGCATGGGCACCCCACACAGGTTTTCTAATGGAAACAATGTACAGATATTGTGGGTTTTAACCTGTAGGAGTTACTACCCACTCTATGAAGAAATTACACTTACTTACGTTGAAAATACATTGTGGTATTTGGATGAAATGAAAGAAGCTATTGCAAGTATTACAAGAAAGAAAATTTAAAAAGCAGTTTTCTGCATAATTTGAAAATCTTATTTCATTCCAAATCTGTGTAAGAAGCATTGTCATTAAAGACACTGGATTGATTAAATGTCACAATTTGACTAGAAGTGAAATAGCTCATAAAATATTACAAAATATGAATATTCCATAAATTCTTTGAAAATGGCATGGCTAGGCAGAAAAGACTCCTAAAAACCAACTGAAACAATTTCCTCTTTCAGTTTTGCAATCTCTGTATTTTGACATTATCACTTCATGTTCATGAATTAGGTTCTTCTGTGCTTTTTGTAATAAACTAGTTTCCTAAAAACTGATGAAACACATAATATTTAGTATGTAATTGTTCATGTAATCAGACAGGTAAGAATGTAGTTTTAACTTATCCAGAATTGCTAATTTCGTGAGAAATTTCTGTCATTTCACAGCTTTTAATTCCTTTTCTGTTTCAGTGGTCATGTCTTGAAAGTGAAATGTAAGTACCAAAACCTACGTTACAGAAGTGTTAGGTCTGTAAATAGGAGCACGAAAACAGGAGATGCTGCAAAATGAATATAAATTATTTGTAGTAACTAAGATAAAGAAAATTGGGGTTTAGACCAACATCACTTTAGAGTTTGAATAGCAACATTAGCTTGACCACACTGCACTTAGTGCACATTGAATCATACATTTTGCAATCCAACCAGTAATAAAAAATGCTGAACATACATAATGCATCTAAATTAAAGGTGACCTGTAAAGAATCAGTCCTATGTCCTTTCTGTTAGCATTCATGTGATGATCTCAAATAGTGTAATCTACATGTTTTCCACTGTATTAGAAATTCACATACTCTTCGGTTTAGATTTTATGGTGTCCCAAGAACTACTGAATTGTGACAACACATAAACAAAGGAGCAAAAATTGCCTAGTTTTGGTCATGAGCTAGGAGATAAAGGGCAGCTTATGTGATCATTGCTACAGAAGGGGATAGATTTTCACAACTATAAAATGCTTTTGATTTTGCTTTTTTGTTAAAAATAACTTTTTTTTTAATATTTAATTTTATGATACTAATAAGTTTCAACTAATTTTGGAGAAAATATTTAGCTTTAAGTTTTCGATTTTGATCTAGTGTACCGAGTAACATATGAGTTATCTGCGACTACCTACAAGATTCTTGCAAACTTGAGGGAGTCCGTTGGTATGAACGGCATGAACACAACAGTTGAGAAAAACAAAGGCCTTCAAAGTTGTTCTTTCAGCTATCTTAAAAAACCCGCGATAGGCTCCGACTTCTCTCCGTTCACATTCTTGCTAACTTCTATATCCCTTCACCTCCATTTCTACCGGCTGTAGGCTCATTTCAGTTACTGAAAAATAGATTCCTTCAGCTGCTTCTGCTGCGCTTTCCAAACGGGAAGCTTCCACCTGTTCCGCGCCCCGACACAACGCCGCAGCTCACCCCTGTCGTGTATCTGAACGCTGCCCTTCCTCGGCCACCGGGACGCGGGGCTATGCGAAGGATTTTTGGCCTTTAATACAGTCTAGCCCCACCGCGTGGAGTCGGTAACAGTCATTTAAAAGCATCCGCGGTCTCACAGGGGCACGTCGCACCCCGGCGAATCGCCACAGCAGAGCAAGCGTGCCCTCACTCCGGGCACCGACGGGAGCGCGCCTTCCGCCC
>NW_009919606.1:0-29817 GCF_000696875.1 Nestor notabilis
TCGAGCTGCTTCAGAAGTGATTGTCACTGAATGTAGTCGTTCTTCTTTTAACATAATTTGGGTTTAAGAAAAATTACACTTTTTCTTTCCTTATCTTTCTGCAAAATTCACATAAATTTCTCTAGAAATCCATCTGTTGTTGAGATTTTTCTTTGTTACAAGCATGTGCTACATTATGTCATCTGTTGATATCATAAATAACTCACAGTTACTTTCATGGACTGCTTCATCTGCAGATGTTTTTAGAGTGTATACAGCTGAGTGCTTGAGAAGCACCAGCATGCTAGAAATATTTTTTCAGAGCTGTCCAAGCAAAGAGATCTTGGAATTAATATCTCGTCCATTTGTCTTTCATTTTTATTTGCATCATCTGCAAGTGTAAAGTTGGCTTTCTTTAGATTTACAGGTAAACTGGGTTACAATAACATTTTACAAACATGGTGTTAACATGACCATTAAAGTTTGGACCAGACTCCTGGGGTGAATCTGACTTTCTATACTGACCAGGCTTTGGTTCACTTCATGTCCTGGTTCTGCAAACTGGATACCTTCCAGATGAAACTGAAGTGGAAAATCTTCTTAGTAGTGCACGCAATTATGATTCAGCTGCTAGTGGGCATTCATTGTTGAGTGATAAACAGGAGTTAGACTCATTTAAAAGCCCTGAATCACATACAGTGTGGGGACTACCTCAGTCTTTTACCACATGGCCTTTTATATAACTGTGTTGTACCAGTTTTCACTGATACAACATTTGGTAGAATTTGAATTCTTCACGCTGAAATCTGACTCTTGAATCTCTGAATGTTTGCTTTAGGTGCCCCATATATATGTGTGGAGAGCTAAGCAGTGAAATTCACAAACATCACAATGAGAAAATACCTGTAACTGGACTACAAGTGATGATAACAAACTTTTTTTTTTTTTTTTATTTTTACACCAGATTTTGTCTAGTGTTTCAATATCTTTACAAATGGTGTAGAGGAATATCTTCTTCTGTTCTTTTCTCTGAGCATTCTTCCAAAAATTCATGAGACCTTCTCCTAGTTAGGGTCATTCCTTTACATCATTACATGCAACAAATGAATATTGAACAGACTACACTAGACTAGACTAGACTAGACTAGAATAATCCATATTCTCAAGTAAGAAAGGTGGAGTGACTGTCATTCCCCAACCTAATGCTTAATGCAGTGGGTAAAAATGATGTTTTTCAGGATCACTCTGAGTCTTTGTATTATGAGGACATCTGACTCTTTCTTAAACTATATGATTATTTTCTGAGAAATTCTGCCTTCTCACAGCATCTAATTTTTCTGATACAGACTGCAGTTTAAAAGTCACAATGCAGTTAATTGAAAGCCCTGGTTTAAGGCTCATCTCATTAAACACTAAAATGCAAGCACCTCCCAAGTGAAATGTGGCAGCTGTTAGACAGTGAACAACAATACTGCACAAGAGCTCAGGACAGTGAAAAAGAACATTGTATCTAATTGAAACTGCAGGAGAATTGTTAGTAGACAGAATGCAATTATCCAAACTGGAAAGTGTCCAAAATACCAGGGTTAACATACATGTCTTTTCCTCATTCTTTAACATTGCGTGAGAGGGAAAAGGAGACTTACTGTCCTACGTTAATGTGTAAATCATTAGAATTTGTGACATTAAAGTGTAAATCATTAGAATACTACTTATTTGTTTCAAACCAAAAGATCTTCTTTGGAAGAAAACCCACTACATTACAGTATCAGAATAAAGATAACTCAGCAGGAGGTGTCATTGGTTTAGCTCCTCCAGCACAGTTGTCATTTTGGGTCTTGTAAGTTGTGTTTTTTTACAAACCCTGAACTCAAAGTCAATGTGCTGTCTCAGAAACACATCTTCTAAAGAGTGGTTTTACAGAATGATGTAAAATGAAAAGCAACCATTGATAAGAAGGTGCTCTTTCCTTCCAGCATCATGCTATTATGTGGTGGTGTTGGGGTATTTTGGCAGCCATTTTTTCCCTTTGACATTTACTCACATGACCAATTGTATGCTTGCTGAAGCAAGCTTTTTGGTTAGTTCTTTACTGTATGGTCCTTCAAGTAAAAAACTTTCTTAATAGATTTTCTTTTTTGATTCATTACCATAAAGAATTGCCTTTATTTCAGCTGCAAGAGGTTCCTCCCTGTCCTTTGTATATGCTGTGTCAAACAATACTAGCTTCCTATGCCACTAATATTAACCATATGCCAAGATTCAGGTTAAGAAAAAGCAGTCCTTGAAAATTATCCTCTTCAATCTATAATTCTGCAGGCAGGAAAGCATTTGCAGCCAAAAGCTGGGGTAGATAATTCCATTTCCTTTAGAGGACTGGGACTGCTGCCTCTGAAATACCTCCTCAGAAAGAAATAATGTTAAAACTGGAATCAGAAAAGTTAACAGTGAAGCTGGAAAAGCCTTTTATTGTGTTGTACGTTGCCAGAAGAGTTACAAATAAATAGTCTATACTAGTTGATAATTCCTGTCAAGTAATTTGAGTTTAATGGTAAAACAGCAGGTATAAATAAGCCACACTGCAAAAAACACAAGTACAAAAAAAAGGGATGTGCTTTTAGTGATTAAGATACTACATAGTCACATACCTGTTTTACTGGAGTTGAGAGGCTGGAGGGAGACAGAAAACTAGATGATTAAGACTGTCTGGAGAGAAGGGACAGAGGAGGGTAAAGTAAGGGTAGCAGTGAGCTTTTGAGAGAACATGTGTGATGTCTCGACCTTGTCAGAAGACATATGTGACTCAGACCTGGTCAGAGACAATACATTTATTGCCAGGTTGGAATTAAGGCACAAGTAAAGCCAGATGCTGAAACTTTAACAAACTCAAGTGTTTATTCCTGGAGAGATCAATGCAGGGGAAGAGAGAGAGAGAAGAGAGGGAGAGAGGGAGATAAGAAGAGTTGCAAGCAGATAGTCACCACCCATGGATCCAGTCTCACTGGTCCTCTTCAACCAGGGTATTACTGGTGGTGGGGGGTCACCCTCTGACCTGATCCCTGCCCTTTTACGTTCATGTTCTTTGGGATGCTATCCATAATTTACATGTGAAGTGTAGAGAGGCATGTTAATGATGGATGTGTTTTAGTGAATATACGTGCAGTTCGAAGTTGGAGCTCTGCGAGAGTCCTCTGGGTCATCATTGTCCCTCATATTGTGCCACATCTTTTGAGTCAGCATTTTTCAGTCCTGTGGAGGCTTATCAGCTTTGAACTAGGGGGCCAGAATGATCCTGCCAATGCAGTATTAAAAGCTAACATCCTTGTTGTATGCTTTGTTTGTGATAATTCTTGCAAGGCCTCCCATGGTTGAATGCAAATGTTATCTGAGGCAAGTTCAGTTTAACTCAGTTTTCTGACTCTCACACTATGAAATGTAATCAGTGTTTGAGACAAACTCAGTTTCCAGGCTCTCACAGAGGTAAACACAAGAACATGCCTAACAAAAATGTTTGAAGTAGCTGGCATATCTTTAAATATACAGAAAATATAAGACTTAAGGGAAGATGAGACTGTTTACACACTGGTCATTGTAATAATCCTTTTTTTTAAAGTTTTAGTACCAATAAACAATCTTACCTTAAGTAGGGTTGACTGTTTACTGGTGACAGCTTCCAGAAAACCTAAAAGTGAGATGGGCAAGCTGAGATAACATGTAGTACCTGGGAATATTGATGCTAGTCCTATGCTGAAAGTGTGTTGTGCAGGTCTGCTTGGAGACATCTGATGACCTGAGATCCAGACTTGAAAACAGATGTGCTTAGAGGTCTGAAGTGATCCTGTGAAGGTGGCTGAGTTACTGTAGCAGAAGTCAGTGATAAGTTTACCATGCTGAAAAACAGACAAAAAATCACATAGCTTGAATTTTGTCTAGCGGATGCTCTGGGCATGGTACACAAGCTTCTGTAGCGTTACATAAAGGAAGAACATAAAATAATTCTAGTAGGGAAAAAACAGTAAAACAGACTCATAGTTTTTAGTGTATCTGTAGAAATATTCCTCCTTTTGTGTTCTGTGTTGCATCTTGCACTGAAAACATTTTCTCTAGTAAAACTTAAATCAAAGACAAATATTAGCTTTCTATCCATGTGATGGTATAGTGGTGTGACATATTAATGTCAGTGTTGCAGGCTGATTATATAGTACCATTAACATTTTATCACTTCCAGTTGCAATTCAACTGCAAGAACTAACAAAGACCACTTACACACATTCTGACCCCCTACCTCTGTCAGAGGTTCTGATACTCTTTTATGAACTAATATGAATTAGTCTGGGCATAATTCTGACACTGCTATCGTTGCACATTAATATAACTACTTTCTTTGGCATAGCAGAGCCGTGCAGTGATTTGAAAGAATAATGTATAAGATGTACTTTGAGGAGCATTATGTCATGTATATGATGAAGAGCTATTGTATTTATTAGGTCATTACCAGTATAGTGATTAAGAATACATTTCTATAATATGTAAAAGAACAGAAAAGGAGTCAAGTATAGCATGATCATACAGAAAACTTTACCTTTTCTTTAAGAATATCTGTTTTGGAGTGGAAGCATTCACTGTTGCTTAAATTTTCTGCCTCTTTATAGTTAAGAAACTCTTCATGAGCTATAAAAAAAGGTAAACATCTTCAGTGATTTGGGCCCAATCTGCATGCTCCAGTAGGCTTAACTCACCTCTGGACTATCACATTTGCAGCCTATGAGTTGAAATTTATGCTGAAACAGCAAAACAAGATTAAATTTCTGAAAATTCTACTAATAAAGCTAGTGAAAGAAAAATAGTAATTAGTTTCCTATGGACCTGACAAAAACGGAAAATGTTGGAATTAGACAATGAACAATTAATTGTTCAATGTTGCTGATGCAGAACACAAGGAATTAAAGCACTCCCTGGGGTTAAATTTAGGACTGTCAGAAAACAAAGTTACTGAATGAAACTTATTTTATACTACAAACCAGCCATATAAATCTTACCTAAATAGGTCTCATGGCTATTTTTTGAGCCTAGAAAGTTAAGTCAATGTATTGCCAAGACTTCCCAGAGGTTTCCTCTTTTTATAAGAGTAAAAATGGATAACAGTATTTTATCGAGCTTTCTTAATGTAATACAATACTTTTGACTAAATGTAAAATATTATTGATGGATAGTAGGTAGTTAAGTGGGAGGAGAAAGATCATGCATCTTCTGCACTTTCAAAGATCTATTAATGTATAAAATTATCGGTTAGTGGTAACATATGAAGAGGATTTTGGACATTCATATGTTTTGACTAGAAGTGATTCATTTCAGTCCTAATTCTACATCTGAATAGCCAGTATTTAAGAAATCAAATTCTGCTCTTCTGTGTATTGTGTTATATAACAAAAGTAATTTGCCAAGATACGAAATTAACCATGATCCAATAAAGATTTCTGGATGTTATCCCAAGACACCATTTTGAATATATATTTTCCTTTTTTTTTTTTTTTTTTTCCTCTGCTATGAATTAATAATGTGTTTATGGACTTATATCTTAGAGAATGCTTTTCTTTTTATCTGTTGTGTGTGTTTTATCTGTTGATACCACTTCATTCTGCCCTTATAAAAAAATTCTGGTCCACAAAATATCTCTTTAATTTACTGCTCCTATTGTGAATCCTCTTGCTTTTCCATTTACCTGTGATTGAGAAGTCATTGCAAGGAACTTGGTATTCTGCAGCTAGCTGGCCTTTGCAAAGAATATTATTGAAGGTAATCACCAAAATGAAATATCACACCTTTTCTTAGCTTTAAATTTATAATAAATCAATATGAGGCAAATATTCGTACATTAAGGGGTAAATACTTTAAGTCTTTTGACAGTAATTGAATGTATTTTCAAGAGAGGAGTAAGTTTGTTAGAGATTCATTATTTTTTTCTCTCCATTTCATCACTGTTTGTTCAGACAGTTACTTCCTATTACTGACTTACTCTTTACAGTTGGCACAAATAAGCATACAATAGTCAGATGTAGTCCAAAGGTCTCCAGCTGCAACTTTATTAAGAAATACCATTCCATAAATAAAACTAATGTTTACTCAGTGGCTTTATATCCATGGAAGTAATGTTCGCACAGACATCATCAGAACTGCAATAGCTGATACCATAGGTGTCCCATCAGTTCTAGTCCCTAAAGAAGGATCGAGTGCTCTTGATTAAGTTGCCTTCATAATAAATCTCAGAATAGCTGTTGATGTCATTAACTTCTGTCTAGTCATGGCAACACCTCTTTAATTTTGAACTCTGAGATAAGTCTTGCAGACTGTATTTTCAAAGGAATTAGCATGCTTGGAAAAGCACCTGAACACGTAATGTACAAAGGTGCTTTTAGAAATCACAGTGATAAGAGTTGGATGATTAAGTGTTTTGGCAAATCTACCTCTAACTTTAACATACTGAAATACCTTTAAAAATCTTAGGGCTTGAACATCTTTCATAATATGTTCAAGAAGAGGCATAAGACAAAACCAGATGAAACTATACCCAGATACAACAACATGCTGTCCAGAACAGCTTTTTCCTTTTCTACACGATACGCGTATCATACATACACATACACATACACATACACATACACATACACATACACATACACATACACATACACATACACATACACATACACATACACATACACATACACACACACATACACACACACACACACACACACACACACACACATACATACAATGACTAAGGAACAGGTCTTGGAGTTCAGAGCATGGCAAGTATGCTATTCAAAGAAAATTTTTCTTACCACAAATACACTGATAAGCCAAAATACTGAGAGTTCTTTGAAGAACAAAGATGCTATGTCCTTTTTTTTCTGGTTCCACACATCATGAAAGCAGCAGAAGTATGAGATGTCTTAATCACAATTTAAGGCTTGATCAGATGAAGTGAGTGGGAAGATTATTTCCTCTTCAGATATGAAGTGGGTGGACAGCCCCTCTCAGCCTTCATTCACAAAGCTCCCCAGAAATCAAGGAAGTGAAGATGAAATTCATTAATTAGAGGTTACCATAAACCATTTGAAAACACTGTGAAAGGTTAAGCTATTTTTGCTTGTTGCTAGAGGCTATATTCATAGAAATTTTTATTTCTTTGCTCAAATATGTTTGTCTTAAAGTATCCTTTGGACTATTATGAGCGAACCAAGTCACTTTACCATTTCAGGTAAAATCTTGTAATTTCTGTGCTTACTTTCATTATTGTAACATATCAACTTCAGTGACCTTATTTTCAACTGGTACTAATGTAATAAGGTAAGAAGTAATTAATTCATACTGGCCAAAACTGACGACACGTGTCACTCAGTTACTGCCAAGAAGCCTGCTTGTTTTCTTAAATGATAAATAAAAGCACAAAACACATCTTTGATCTCTGTTTTGATTCAGCGCATAGTTTGTTGGGGGTTTTTTAGCTCCTGTCACTCTTTTTTATTTCCTGTCACTAACTCTTTATTTCTGGAATTCTTGTAAATATCAGTTGTTCAAGTAAAACATAATTCAGCTTCAGAAAAACTGACATGGAGGAGAGGAGGTTGGACTATTATTGGAAACCAATTACTAAGTTATCTAAAAAGGTTATTCTCTGAACCCTCTAATTTTAAATGGTAAAGGAACACAATAGGAAAGGTGATATTTAGAGGACTGTGTTAGGAATGGAGGAACTGTTTCACAAGGAAACATGTCACTTAATTGCCAAACAGACATCCCCTTGATGAGGTGCCACCCTGTCGTGGTTCAAGCCCGGCCGGCAACTTGGAACCACGCAGCCGCTCGCTCACTCCCCCCCTTTTCCTTCCTCCCCCCGCTCCCGGAGGGATGGGGAGGAGAATCGAAGGAATGTAACTCCCACGAGTTGAGATAACAGCTCTCCAGTAACTAAGGTATAATACAAACCACTACTGCTACCAATAATAATGATACGAGGAATAACAAGGGAAAAGGACACAACCGCTCACCCCCCGCCGACCGATACCCAGCCCGACCCGAGCAGCGATCTGGGCCTTCCGGGTAACTCCCCCCAGTTTATATACTGGGCATGACGTGCTGTGGTATGGAATAGCCCTTTGGCCAGTTTGAGTCAGGTGTCCTGTCTCTGCTTCCTCCTGGCTTCCCCTCCTCTCTGGCAAAGCATGAGACTGAGAAAGTCCTTGGTCAGAGTAAACATTACTTAGCAACAACTAAAAACATCGGTGTTATCAGCATTGTTCCCAGACTGAAAGTCAAAACCACAGCACTGCACCAGCTACTAAGAAGGAGAAAAAATGACTGCTGTAGCTGAACCCAGGACACACCCCAAGATATGACTGGTTTGCTTGCATTCAAAAATATGTGCTCGGTGCCCTACTGCATATCTATTATCTTTAGAATGATACGCTGAAGTTAGGTATCTGGCATGTGAAAGAAGCTCTTGCTTTTTTTCTATTTCCTTTTTTTTTTTTTTTTTATAAGATTACATGAATTGGATCCTTTGAAATAGTGCTATGCACTTTCCTTACAGATTCTTAACTTAAAAGACATGCATGTGTTATTAAATCTAAGGAATTCAGTGGCTTTTCCTTTCATTTCAAAGATATGCTCCCCCTCTTCTAAACTCAGTTAAGGAATACTTGCAGAATATGATGTACTCTATCCCCATATAGTTATTGATCAGTAAATCCCACTTGAATAATTCCAATAAATCTGACAAGTGGTGAGATCATGCACTGCTCTTAAAGGTGTGCTATAGAAGTTTTCAGAGTGTCTAGGTTATTCCATTAGGTTCAAAAGGAGGAAGTAATAATTTACATTAAGGTCACTGCTAGTTACAACTTTAACCTTGCAAAGTTTAAAAGTGTGAATAGCTCACAGGAGTGTAATTCAGCTTCTGAAGTAATTTAATTCAAAGCACAAACTAAAAGAAGTTTATGAATTCTGAACCTGTGGTTAGATCTGGAGGGTTTTTTGTTTGTTTACTTGCTTTTTTGTTTTGGGGTTTGTGTGTGTTGGTATTTTTTTTAGCTTTTTTTTTGGGGGGGGGTGGCAGAGGGGATATTAGGCCAACATCTGCATGTATATAGCAGTAATAATGTAGTCATTCATGTCATGAACTGACAGTGTGTTATTTCTGATGTAAATCCCAATTACACTTTTTATCTGCTTTCTGCCCACTTGTCCATATTCCTGGTAATATGCTTGAAAATCTTGATAGTAGATCAGTTTCAAGTGTTCATTATTTCTACAGTCACATTGCTTAAGTTTCTTCATCTTCACCTCCCCACAAAGTGAAATATTTTTCGTGAAAGCAATTAACCTTCTGTTTGAACACTTAAGATTCAGCATTTCTAGTTGCTGTAGGGCAAAGCCCAAGTCTTTATGCACTGGTATGGTAGATTTCAACCTCATAATATCATCTGTTGTTATTCTTAGATCTTGCAGCCCTTAAAATGTTACACTTATGATAACCTTAAGTTTCTCTGAATAGGAGCATTTTGAATATTTTTGGGAATATAGGTTTCATGCTAGAGTTCCATGAAACTGATAGAAAAAGGGGTGAAGAAAATTGAGGAACAGAGCTTTTGAACATTTCCTTCTTCAATGCACAAAGATCTTAAGTTGTGCACATTAGAAATATTATTACATGTGGTCAAATCACTTGTGAATAAAGTGCCAATTCTCAAATCAATCTGATTAAGCTTTCATCATTTATTATGAAATATTTCAGAGTTATGAAATGGCATATTGAAATTATGCTTATGACTAGATTTTTTTGCAATATCAAGGGCTGAGATGTAGAAACACTAAGGTTAATGCTGATAGCCTTCTAGTTATTATTATCTAATTATTATTACTTGAGTCCATCTTTTGCAAAAATAAGTTCAAAAAACTCTGACACAGTCTATAATATTTAACAGAATGTTGTATGCAGACTTACAAACAGTGCATCAAGTGCTTTACATTATAAAGTTTTTATTTGGTCTTTGGATATCATTAAAATCTGTAAACTGATGCAAAGCTGAAAAAATGTTTCAAGGATTACAAAGTATGTATTTGGAAATGGTGACCTATAGTACAAATATTGACTTAGTCATCATTTTAAACTTTCAATTATGACAACATTTAAACATTCAGTTATGAAAATTGCAACTGAAAATGTTATCTGATATGATTTGAAATTCATAAGACTTGTAGGAGTGTTCAAAAATGTCAGATATGTTTTAAAAGAGGAAAGAAAGAACTGCAGAAGTGCATTTCCACTTTTATTGCTAATTGTTCTTTCAAGTTCTGTATCAGGTATTGCAGTGTTTATGAGTACTAATCCTTTCTGACTGTTCCTATCAGCAAACATAAATCTGTGTATACATAGATGTATGGTATTTAACAGTGGCTGTTAATACCAGTAATATCACAAGCTTTTCTGTTTTTTTTCAGATCTCTATCCTGAGACATAACACCAGGATGTGCCTTGGAGAAGAGTAAGTTAAAAAATTCTTTGCCCTTGATTTTTTTTTACCCATTATAGTAATAATTACTGGATAATTTATCTTGAGTTTCAGTGAAATGAATCAGTTATCCATGAATTCAAAAAATAGTATGTGACTCCCACTGAGTCCTATTTGCAAGTTTTACACTGTTACTCAGACTTGGCCTTGATTTTAGCAGGAGCTTTGCCTAGGTAACATTCTTTTGAATACATTGAATTTAAAGATTAACAGTTTTAGTTAAATCAGTATAAAGTATTTAATCTGTTATGTCTCCTAAATTTCTATGAATAAAGAAACATCCTAGGTGATATTGTTTCTTCAAGTAACTTTCCTCTAGAAAAGAAACCTGAATGAAGATGAGCTACTCCTACAAAACAAACAAAGAGAAAAAGAAAGCAATAAAGAACACTTACCAGGGTCTTTTCATTTATCTACCCCTTTCATATGTAAAGAACATATGGAAAATGTTTTCGGTGTGTTTAGCTTCCTGTTTATCACTGGGCTTTCTCTTTTCTCTATGCCTGAAATGTCTGTCTTCTCTGTAGTGCTTGGAAGGCTGGTTTTTATTATAAAAAAATACATATAAGTCTAACATACAATTTCTATCTCTCTCTCACATGTAGCATACTTAATGAACTTTAAAACTGAAGCATTTTTCATGTCCATGTTTTGTTTTACTTTATTCCAATAGTATGAGCTTCAAATGGTACTGATACACTGAGATAAGCTGAGCAGAAATGAACAGTATCTGATAACTGCTTGGTGTTGAGGGAAAGACTAGCAGCAAAGTCTTTGCTATGTCAAGTCTCAGCTGAGTCAGAAAATTGTCCTGCTTTTTTCAACAGCAAAATTAGTGCAATGTAATATTGCTTTCCATGTGGTATGATGTTGCATTGCAATTCTGGTTGCTAATCCTTATTTGGATTTGATAAAGATACTGCAAAGTGTGTTTGAGTGGAAAAAGTGAAGTTACTATAATCCTGCAGTTAGAAAAGAGAACATGAGCACGCTTGGAATTTTGAATTTTGCCTTTTATTTGGTGAGTTTAGGACTTGGATTTTAGACCAAAGCCTAACGCAGTCCCTAAAGAAACAGAAAGTCTCTAGCCAGGAAAATGAATTTTGTTTCTGCACAGAAAAAGAAAGATGCAATGGGTGGAAGTTAGGAGCAATACTGGGAACAGATCATCTGTTCCTGGCTCCTGGGAGAATCCTTCTTTTTTCTTTTCCCCAAATATGAAAGCAATCTCCTACAGTCACTGAAATCACTTGAGGTATACCTTCAATTCATTTCAATTGTCACAGTTTCATTCCATTCAGCAGAGTAGTATTAATTTTCATCACCTCACTGCTTGAACATAAATCTTTATTGCTTCAATTAATGAGTTTCATTTTTCCCTTCCTTTGATGTGTTTTTGTGAGAATACACTATACTTCCACTTGTATTTGCAGGTCATTCTGAGAGACATGAGGCATAAACCCTTCAGTTTTGGAGTTATGCTTCTTTTCTTATGGCCTGATGAGAAATTGGCATCATACTCAAATCAGGAACGTGTTTTTCTTTTGAAGCTATTCTTTAGTATTCACAGTTGTATCCTGATAATGCCTCAATATATTTCCAGTAGACATGCAGAGATAAAGTTCTAATGGGAGGAAGCAAGCCAAGAAGAGAACATGTAGTTTTCTTTCCTTGTAACTTTTATGTTGCAAACAAGATCATTCATAAGCAAAGTCTGAACCACATATTTAAATGATAGACGGATAACTGATCTTTTCCTAAATGGAGGTATTTTCATACAGAAGGCCCTATAAATGCAGTTTACTTCATGCAGTTGCAAGTAACACAGACATTTCTGGCAAACTAGTAGGAAAAAAGGGATAGTGAACTTGAAAAGTGAGTGTTATGTCCTAAAATTGGTATTTTGATTCATAATGCAGTAGAATATTTATGCTTTAGTAACTTCTACCCATTCCATATATGTACTACAGTTGTGTTCACAGAATCATAGACTAGAATCATAGACTCATTTAGGTTGGAAAAGACTCTTAAAGTCATTGAATCCAACCATTAACCTAACATTACCAAGTCCACCGATTAACCATGTCCCTAAGCATCATGTCTACTATTACTGGCAGATAAAAATAGGTTCACTAATTTGCAGGTTACTATTTCATGCCAGCAGATGTGTCACTATAATAAACATGTTTTCACATAAAGTTCAGATGACAGAATTAAGCTAACAATATGTCAACATAAGTCGTGTGTTAATCTTTGCCAAACTCTAGTTCATCAAGTTAATCCTGGACTGCACTTAGATGCAAACAACCTTAAAGAAAACAAGTGTTTTAATTGAAGTCTTGCAAAAGTCTTTAAACTTTGTAAGGGTACTTAAAAAAAGAGCAACTTTAGAATAGGGGAGAAGAAATGCTGAGCTTTCTTTCAAAAGCCAAACCATGTATGGAGAAATAAAAATGGGAGAGACGAAATTTAATTCTTAACTGATTGTGTTCTATCCTATCAAATGACAAATGTTTAACACCTACTTTGGATGTTTTCTTTATCAGCCAGACTAGTATGAAATTCCATTAAAACTCAGTTAACAGATAATCGTGGAATACAAAGGTTTGGGTTGGAAGCGACCTTGGAGGTCATCTAGTTGCAACCTCCCCTGCCATAAGCATAATGTATATCTTTGAAAAATTTCTAAGCAATAATGTCTGGAATATTTTTAATTTTAAAATTATTTTGTTTGTTGGTTTAAATGGCCTCAGGTTTTGAAGTTTGTAGACACTGAATATTTTCAAATTGTTGGTCTATACAAAAGCTTATGCCTCTTATGATAATGATAATGATTAAAGATATTCTTTTTTACAACAGAGCAATCTACATCTCTAAAAATATTAGGACTAAAATATTCCTAGAAATGTACTGTGTGCAAAAGAACAGAAAATTCTCCCTTTCAGCTTTATTATTCTTTTGATATAATCATGTCATTGTCCAAAATCAGCTAAACATTTCAGAACATAAAAGATGTTCTTACTTATAATAAACTAATCTAGATCCCTAAAAATGTTAGGACTAAAAGATTCTTAGAAATGTACTGTGTGCAAAAGAACAGAAAGTTTTCCTTTTCAGCTTTATTATTCTTACGATATAATTATATAATCTTCAAAGTCAGAAATGTTGGATTAGAAAGCATCTTCACCTGTTTTTCTTCTGAACATCCCGCAGGAATGTGTAGCTGTAAGGGAGAATAATTATGTGCCTTATTTTCAAATAAAGGTTAAAGTTGTTATTACAGCTATTATTATGCAAAAATGTACTTAACATAAACAAATTTAAAAAGATATATGTATATGATGTAGGTAATATCTGCAGATGAACTGCCTGTTGTAAAGAAACAGAATAAAAATGGTGTTATATAATTGAATTTCAGATACATATTTTGAAAAATCTTCTATGTTAAAATAAACTTGAAGGAAATTAATGAAATAAAGGAATAAAGGAAATACTTAAAATAGGTTTATTATCCCCCCAATGGTTCTTATGTGAATTAACTTAGAAATGCTTAATTGTTCATAGTACTGAAACAATCATACAAAAAGACGATCTTTCAAAATGAACCATTGTAACCAAATCTGCATTGCTCACCAAAAACAAATGTTGATCAGATTCTGATATAATTGTTCGTAACTAAAGCATATGAAAGCAGTAGTTATGTCATCATGCTTCAGCATCTGTACTTTAACAAGCTAAAAAATTGCTTTCTTTAAGCTTTGAAGTGCTTTAGCATATATACACATAAAAATCAATTTTTTTCATTGTCAATGTGAATCAAGATCATCATGTTCATATGATTTCCAGCAACGTTCCTTCAAATCTCTAATTCAGCTGTTCAGTTCTGATTAGAGGTCCAGTGTATGTACTTTCTGAGCAACGAAATGGAGAAAATTTCAGAGATCTTTGGGGCTGTGGAGATAAATATCTTTCAGTACTGTGTCTGTCTCTCTGCATACAGCAGAAAGTTTTCCAATATTCTGTTCATAAATTTCTGGACTATTTTATTAGTTTAATATTATGTGTTCCTTAATTAAACAGAATTTGTTAACATTTCTAATCCTTTTTATTTATTACAGCCAAATTAGTAGAAAGATGACAGCATTATTTCTAAGTGAAAATTTAAGAGGTCAGAGAACAGTTTAGCCTTAAATGTGCTAAAAACTGTGAGCTATTTAGTAAAATGCATCTACATCCTACCTAAATATCACAGAAAGAACAAATTACATGGGTATAAACTGAGAACAGCTTTATAGTCTCACAAAATGATTATGCAACATATGGCTCAAATTATAGTAGCTAAAAAATACTCAGCCCAAAAAAGGTCCACATCTATATTTTTGCCTATGAAGCACTTCTTTTTTTCCTTGATTATTCGAAAGTGACCATAAACCCCAAAACCATAGCCCGTTATTTCTATTACAGCAGAGAAGGTCCTGAAAAATCAGTGATGTTTCCTTTTACTCACTCCAATGCATAAAACTTCTGGTTATTATAAAGGCAAAAAAAAAGGTTTTTTTAGTCTTTCAAAGACAAACTCCAAATGTGATACGCCCTACATGACATATAAGATAACCTCATTTTTTTTTTTTTTTTTTTTTACATTAAATAGCAGAAAACAACTAAACCAAAAATAAAATAGGGGACATCATTACTGTGGGGTCTGCTACAGGCCACCCAGTCAGGAGGACTGTATGGATGAAGTGCTCTATAGACAGATATAAGCAGCCTTAGGCTCACAAGCCCAGGTCCTCACTGGGGACTTCGACCACCCCGATATCTGTTGGAGGGATGGTACGGCCTGGCAGAAGCAATCCAGGAGGTTCCTCAGTTGTGTGGAATACAACTTCCTCCTGAAGTAATAGAGGAGCTGACAAGGAGAATTGCCATGGTTGACCTCATACTCACCAAGAGGGAGGGGCTGATGGGGAATGTGAGGCTCCAGGGCAGCCTTGGCTGTAGCGACCATGAGATGGTCGAGTTTGAGATCCTCAGGGTGGTGAGAAGGGCACACAGCAAGCTCACTGCCCTGGATGGAAAAGCAATTGAGAATAGCTCTGTGGAGAAGGACTTGGGGGTGCTGGTTGACGAGAAACTTAACATGAGCTGGCAGTGTGCACTTGAAGCCCAGAAAGCCATCTGTGTCCTGGGCTGCATCAAAAGGAGCATGACCAGGTTGAAGGAGGTGATCCTGCCCCTCTGCTCTGCTCTCGTGAGACCTCACTTGGAGTACTCTGTGCAGTTCTGGTGTTCTCAGCATCAGAAAGACATGGAGCTGTTGGAGCAAGTCCAGAGGAGGGCCACGGGAATGATAAGGGGGCTGGAGCACCTCCTGTATGAAGACAGGCTGAGAAAGTTGGGGCTGTGGAGACCTCATAGCAGCCTTCCAATATCTGAAGGGGGTCTACGAGGATGCTGGAGAAGGACTCTTCATCAGGAACTGTAGCAATCAGTGTTGCATTCAAAGGTAAGGGAATTTGGCAGAAAATAAACCCCTCTGTGTTCCAGATGGTCCTCAGATATTAGAAGGGCTGGGTGTGGCTAAGCTTAGATTCTGAGTGATACCCAATCTACCACAATCAGTCCAGTCGCATTCAATATATTGAATAATCACAATTCCAGATGCACTGATGGTGCACTGCACCTTCAGTCTAATCATGCTCATGAACTAACAGGGCCACACTGAAAAATCTGGTTGCATTTGGTGAGAGATATATGACTACCTACTTAAACAGTGCAGTTTATTAAAGCAACAGATACAGGTTCTTATGGATTGCCGGTGATAAATACACTGTCTGCAAATGCATGTGCAAATAATAAGATATACAAACATGTGACAAAGTTATGAATAACACAGCCTGGCTTTAAAGTATAAAAGTAAAAAAAAAGATGATTCTATATATAGATTCCTAATTTTCCCGGGGAAGCACTGGATACAGTGCAAGTCTTACCCAAAGGTGTCCCTACTGGGGGGAAGAAAGGTCCAGCCCGTCGGCCGGTCCCAGGGGTGATCTGTTGATGGAATTGTCCTCGCCTTGTCCACGATGGTGTCTTCCCTAATGCCCCCACTTCTTGGGTCACTTTTATACTATTTTTCACTTCCAAGGTGGAGCTTGAGTGACTCTAGTCATACATACCTTTATTATTATTGGTGTAAAGTGAACTTCTCTCGCTTTGCTTTTAAAGGTACGTGCCACAAGAAATTCAAAAACATGCTCAAAGTGGGGTGGTCTCAATTTGGAGGTGGGTATCATTGGAGACGGAGGTGTGTTTTTGTATTAAAATGCATTATAATGAAACAAAGTTCACACAAAGGACAGCATTTTGTCAAAGGATGACAGACTGTTGGCTCAGTGCAGCAATTAGGCAGCTTATCAGTTTCAAATACCACCTAGTTCCCATCTCTGCTGGTGTTGAGACAGAGCTTGACTGCAGAATCTCCTCTCCACTCCATTCTCCATCAAGCAATGTTGCTACAGGAACTGCTGTGGAGTGAATTCCAGGCATACCAGCTGCAGCTGCATCTTACCCTGAAAGTCTGTTTTTCCTTTTTGTGTGAACAATACTACACTTTTAAATGTAAGTTTAATTTATAAATCATATTCAGTAATTATTCCACAATAGGACAAGCGGTAACTGAATTAAACTTTAAGAGATGAAGCTCACGTTAGATATAAGGAAGAAGTTCTTTACTGTGAGGCTGGTGAGGCACTGGAACAGGTTGCTTAAGGAAGTGGTAAATGCTCAATCCCTGTCAGTGTTCAAGGCCAGCCCGGACAGGGCTTTGGGTGACACAGTCTCATGTAAGGTGTCCCAGCCCATGGCAGGGGTGTTGGAACTAGATGATCTTAAGTTCCTTTCCAGCCGTAACCATTCTATGATTCTATGAAAATAATCATGCCACTTACATTTCATGAAATGAAAAAGTAAACCTCCCATTGGGGAGATTGCAACCAACAGGTGCAACCCAGGTATCTAGAATAGAAATGACTAATATTTTCAGCTTCAGGGTTGGAACCTTCTTCTCTGAAAAGCACAAACAGAAGACCTCCAGTGTATTATCCAACAGGTACAAGTTCCTAAATACCTCATAATGTGTGGCAGCAACTCATCACAGGTGTTTGGTATTGCGGTACTTCAGTGAAGACCAAATGTTTAGAAGCCTATAGGCAGTTATAGTTGTATTACATATGAGATTCTATCACTGGAACAAGGACAGCGTACCTCCTACATAGATTCCTTTTTGTATGATCTGCTGGTGTCCAGGTGATAATCCCAGGCTGCTTTCCCTTTTGGAAATTATTTATTCACCAAATTCTTCATTTCACTAGGAAAATTGTATGTGAGAGGTACTAATAAAACTATCTCAAGAATATCTTCACAAATATGCATGTCAGGTGCTTCTAAATTCGTTATATGCATCAGTATATTTCTGCTGCATAACATACATCTATCGAGTAAACTTCCTATGGTTCCTTCTCAAAGGGCTCTTTTCATTTTACAGTCTTTACAACACACTGACTTTGTAAAATTAACAAAAGAGCAATACATTTGGGTTTGGGCTTTTTCTGTTTTGTTACTTAAGGTGTTACAAGCTTTGTATAGGAGACTTATCTCAGATTTTACAGTTACTGTGGCTTCATAGAGTTTCTGTTATTTGATCATTTAATTTACTGTGAAGACAAAGGTAAGGATGAACAGTGATAGAATAGTTTTCTTTTCTTGTATGTGGTTCCTACCTGACGTAACTAAATGGGAGGTAAAGGAGCTACTGTCGATGGCTGTTATGCCATGTCTGGGACAGATGCAGTCTAAGTCTGATTCTCAAGGCCAGCAGTCAACTGCAAGTCTTGTTTAGTTTCCCCTCTGCTTTGTTTTTTTATGTTCATAATGTTTCTAATTAGACGTTTCCTGACAATCATAATATTAAGTAGGGCCAAAAATCCAAATGTGTAAATTCTCAAAGAACAAGTACCATAGCATATATCTAACAGAATTCACTGAAAATCTATTAGCTATGCTTATTTTGAGGTCTGTGCCATTTTGCTGAATATTATTTGTGGATTTGTTGTATGGGGGTATTTTGATGTTGTTTTAAAAAAGAGGAAACGTTCTGAACATTATACTTGAAATAATCATCAGATAAAATAAATTTGATACAGATATCAGTAGATAATTGCAGACAAACAAAATGTATTTTGCCTCTGTCAAAGAGATAAACATTTTGCATTATGCATTATAAACAACATTATTTTCATGAAGTACAGAATTTTGCCCGCTCATTCTAATATTGTGGATTGGGTAACTAGGTTTTTTTTTTTTCTTTTCCAGCCTCAGCGTTTCTATATGTTTAGTCATAAATAACTTCTAAATAGATTGTTTTGCCAGTCTTGTATTGCTAAGGAAGACCTTTTTCAAACACTTAACTGTGTGTGGTTTGAAATTTGATCACAAGGAAAATGAGAGAGGCCACTAATCAAATATTAAAAAAACCTCATCCTGAAATAATCTCCTCTAGTTTATAATCATAATGTCAGGAAGTTCAATATTTCTGCTCAAACAAAAAGGCTGGTAGACATATTTACCAAAGACTTTATGATGTTTGCAGTCGCCTTTGCAGAAGACAACATTTATAAAACCTTTACAGTGTCTGGCAGGTGACATGCATTCTCCTGGGGATTAATTTTATTCAGATATTATCTTTCATTTGAACTTCAAATCCCTTTCCTTTATTTTAGAGAGTGTTTTCTAATACATTTTGGAAATTAAAACCTTTTTATTTGTGTTACTATAATACCCACCACAAACTTACTTTTGGGAGATAATTGCCAGTAATTCTTTAGCAGTAAAGCTAAAGAATATTGTAATTTTTAAGAGGGAGAAAAAAAGAGGAGGTATAAACACAGTGTGAATTACACAAAGAACTAAAATGCATGATCTATGCCTTTTTTTTTTTTTTTTTTTTTTTCTGAGTAAAGCAAAGGTAGGTATTATCCAGTATGTCCATCTTTCAATTTCTAGTCCCACAGAGACCAAATTCATAGAATCATAGAATCATAGAATAGTTAGGGTTGGAAAGGACCTTAAGATCATCTAGTTCCAACCCCCCTGCCATGAGCAGGGACACTACACATGAAACTATGTCACCCAAGGCTCTGTCCAATCTGGCCTTAAACACCGCCAGGGTTGGAGCATTCACAACTTCCTTGAGCAACCCATTTCAAGTGCCTCACCACCCTCATTGTGAAGAACTTCTTCCTTACATCTAATCTAAACTTCCCCTGTTTAAGTTTGAAGCCATTACCCCTTGTCCTACCACTATAGTCCCTAACAAAGAGTCCCTCCCCAGCATCCTTATAGGCCCCCTTCAGATATTGGAAGGCTGCTATGAGGTCTCCACGCAGTCTCCTCTTCTCCAGGCTGAACAGCCCCAACTTTCTCAGCCTGTCTTCATACAGGAGGTGCTCCACGTTGTCTTATCATCCCTGTGGCCCTCCTCTGGACTTACTCCGACAGCTCCATGTCCTTTTTCTGTTGAGGACACCAGAACTGGACACAATACTCCAAGTGAGGTCTCACAAGAGCAGAGTAGAGGGACAGGATCACCTCCTTTGACCTGCTGGTCATGCTTCTTTTGATACAGCCCAGGTTGGCTTTCTGCTGGGCTGCAAGCGCACACTGCCTGCTCATGTCAAGTTTCTCATCAACCAACACACAAAAGTTCTTCTCTGCAGGGCTGCTTTGAATCTCTTCTCCGCCCAGCCTGTAGCTGTGCCTGGGGTTGTGCCGACTCAGGTGTAGGACCTTGCACTTGGTTAAACTTCATGAGGTTGGCATTGGCCCACCTCACAAGCGTGTCAAGGTCCCTCTGGATGGCATCGCTTCCCTCCAGCTTATCAACCGAGCCACCCAGTTTGGTGTTGTTGGCAAACTTGCTGAGGGCGCACTCAATTCCATTTTCCATGTCACTGACAAAGATGTTAAACAACATTGTGCGATAAGTAGACAAAATACTGTGTTTAGTAAGACCTAGCCTCAACAACAAAAATGTGTTAAGAATTCTATTTTCAAAGGGAAAAAAATATCTGAAGAAGACTTAACAGACTTGCTTTTTTAAAGCCTCACAAGTAGGAGAAAAATGTAGATTCCAGTTTTCAAGATTCCAGATTTACAATGTAAGTAAATTTTGGAAAAACACGGGGAATTTCTCATGCTCAGAAAGAGGTTCATTAGAGAATTGATTATAATTTTATTTTTTTTTTTTGCTTTTTGATTTTAGAGACTTTGTTTATTTCCATAGCTACCTTAAATTAAGCTCAATGTAAAATCAAAATGGAAAAAAAAATCTTTAAAAAGTTAATAACAGAATTCAGGCTGCCAAAAGAAACGTAGTGTTTTTGTAATTAGGATGATATATTGTTTATGTTTAGAACTAATAAGCACTTTTTTCCTTAGTTTCTAAAAAGGAAGGTTTAAAGGGATCTTCTTTCTGTCCTCTCTGGTCTACCACATCTCTCTTGGGAGCTGAATGAAAAAGAGATCAGCAAAGAGTCCTACCTTTCTTTCCCCCTTCAGAACAGATAAGAATTTCCTCAGGCACTCTGACAGTTGAATGGAAGTGTGTCCACCTTTTTGCTTATTTGCCTTTTAGTCTACAAATTTACTTTAGAATTTTAAAGTGTGCATTCAGAGACGTAACTGTGGATTATTAATCTGTGCTCTACAGCTGGAATTATTTTGTCTGACAATGAAGACTCCTCCAGAAGAGCTCTCCTCTCAGGGACCTGTGGCTTGAAAGGAATGAAGGGAAAGTAAAAAAAACTCTATCTGAAAACCAAAATATTTGTGATTGACTTACTAGCAGAACCTGATTTTTTTAAAAAAAATTAGTACATTTTTAACATAAATTCATTTTTTGCCTCTCATGAAACAATTTGTTTTCCTTCTAAATTTCTATTCAACTTTTATGAAACATGGCTTGTCATTTGGAATACAGTAATATAATGATGCTTCATGACTTTCCTCCATTTCAGAGGGTGGTACTAATATACATTTCACTCAGAAGATCTTGAAATCTTGTTAAAAGATTAAATTTTTTACTGTATTGAAGGACAAGATGGGGGTCATTGAAAGTAAGAGGGAGAGAAAGTCTAAGGCTAAGTGTGAAAAGGTACATATTTTGAGTTCTTCTCTGCCATAACCAATTTCTGCCTACATTTAAGGAATAAACAGCTATTGTGGTAGACCATATGCAAATTTAGAAAAGCAGTAACTCCTAATTTGTATTGCTTATGATCTGAAGCAGAATTTTCAGGACTAATTCAGCTCAGCATTATAGGCCAATTCCAGTTCTGCAGTTCTCTCCGTATGAAAGGGAGTTTATTACAGTATTGATTTAGAACTTTTATGGCCTATCGAAGGCTAGCAAACTTTGATGAAACAAATACAAGAGAGAGTTTTTCACCTAGGAGCTCACTAGAAACATAGAAGTAAAAAAATACACTATTAAATGTGAACATTCAAATCCCTTACAGAAATAAAAAATTAAGTTGATTTGCTTTAACTTGGCTACATTTGTTTTTCTTTAACTCAGAGAGTTTTCTCATTTCTGGCAATTAAAAATCTAAGTTCCTCCTAGAATATTATCTTCACTTTTGATCTATTCAACAATGGACAGTAGTGAAAATGACTGAGTAGAAGAGAATCCAGTTTATTTCTTTCTCTTTCCTATGCTACATAATCTTAGGTTGGTGAAGGAATTCAAAGAAAAGGAGGATATGTAATATCTACTAGAATATATACTCTTTCTGGTAATTTTTCTGTCTGTAGTATTATTTATGTTCGTTAGGGACTGTAGTGGTAGGACAAGGAGTAATGGCTTTAGACTTAAACAGGGGAACTTTAGATTAGGTATAAGGAAGAAGTTCTTCACAATGAGGGTGGTGAGGCACTGGAATAGGTTGCCCAAAGAAGTTGTGAATGCTCCAACCTTGGCAGTGTTCAAGGCCAAGATTGGACAGAGCCTTGGGAGACATAGTTTCATGTGTGGTGTCCCTGCTCATGGCAAGGGGGTTGGAACTAGATGATCTTAAGGTCCTTTACAACCCTAACTATTCTATGGTTCTGTGATACTCATTTCCTGCACGAAAACTTTTCAGATGCATTTTGAAACAGTAATTTTACAGAATCTGGAGAATTTCTCTTATCTATCTCTGTCATAATAGAAATATTTTCAAAGGCTGCTGTGTAATTAAGCATGAACTCCCTGATTAGCAATCCTAAAATAGTGATTTTCCAGGTGCTTCTTCAAGCACTTTAGAATATTTCCAAGCATACCCCCTTACAACTAATGTTTCAGTGGTTGGTCTGGATTTCCTTTATTTTGTTTTGGTTTGTTATCTGGGTGTTTTTTGGGAGGTGAGGGAGGGAGGGGCTTAGGTGGGGTTTTTTTATTGTTCTTTTCTCCTTTAATGATATCTGTGTTCTTAGAAGATCTCATCTTTTCAGATATTTGTGCTAAACATAATGGTGGAATTTAGGTGTACAAACCTGAGGGTTACATTCAGAGACAAATTAGGAAGAATTTAGTAGAATATTTTCACTTACATTTCAGCATGCAATTAGAGGGTTTTTCCAACTTCTTCTCTACAGAATTATCTAGAATGACAGCAACACATTAACATTAAATTTATACTTTCTCACGTTTTCTGATTTAGCCCTTTAAGTGTGAATGAAAGAAAATGGATTTGGTTGTTTACATTATTCATCCAATTAATAGGTGCACTCAGTGAACATTTCTGAACCACAATATTTTTCTTCTCTTTAAATTGATGTATTTTCAACCAAAATTTAAAGAAATCTGATGTAGAACTATTTACTTAATGTATAGGCAAAAGAAAAGTATAATTTATGCTAGATTAGGTTCTTTTCTGAATTTCCTTTATAGCTATAGGTAGCTACATAAAGAAAAGGCCTGCTGAATGATACTATTCAGTGTCATTCAATGCAAGGCTGCATCACTGAAGAGTAATAGATTTTATGAGGTTTTAACACATTTTTGATTAGAAATAATCCCTGATTCATTAGTGATTTTTTTTCTTTTTTTTTTTTTTTTTTAAAAAAAGCTGTGCATTCTAGAAAAGACAAAATAGAAAAGTTAATTCTCAGGTCAGGTAACCTATGCTTAGTGTTATGTCTTTCATCAGTGTATCTTTATTGCCAGCTTTGACCAGGCTTCAAGATGTCCCGTATCCTCCTTCCTTTTTAGATGCCCTTTTAGGAATACTTTTTTCTTACTAATAAGGCTAAAGATTTCATGTCAACTCTCCTAGTAAATGTTAATTAGAGATTCTTCAGAAATTTTTTCACTCTATATAATCAAGGACAAGATCTATGTCCTAACCTTCAGGCCAGCCAAACTGATTGTGGTGAGACTGCACTTGACTAAGAGGTGCTCACACTTGGATGCTTATGGAGAATGAAGGTATTAGCACGGAAATCAGTTAGTTGCAGAAAACTGGTAGATAAATCAAACTTTTTGGAACCTTCCAGATTTTAACAATCTGTCATTATTTTGTGATGATCACTTGATGCCACTTTACCTTTTGCCATTAATTGAGGAAAGATTTTGTAAAATGGTTAAGAAAAATCATCTGTAAGGAAGGGAAAGGAATGGGTAAGCGAAACAAACATTCCTGCATGGACCATTTACCATGAGTGGTCTGAAGTTGTTTTGAATTGTGCAAGACTGAATCTGTTGCAGGGCACTGAACATGAAAATTCCCTTAATGACTCAAATGCCCAGCAGCTAAAATATTAGATTCCTCAGAGCATTGAAGAATATCTTTTAGTTGATGTAATATGTGTTATTTCCCCAATCAGCTATAATATAAAGAATTTTTACCAGGCAATAATGAGCAAAATATGTGAATAACTCTGGGGATAAAAAGAAAAGTGTTAGAGGTAAAATTACACTACATAGAATTTTGCCCCTCATTAGATGACAGCTCTAATGATGAAAATACAGAAGAATTAAATGTCACAGACAATATAAGACATTAGGGATATTTTGTTGGAAAGACAAGTTTAAATAAATATTTTTGAGAAAAAAATACACAGCTTTATTTTCTATATATTATTTTCACAATGGAATTTTTTGATTTATAAACTTCCTTCAAAGAAAATAAATGACAGATTTTATCTTTTTATACTACAAAGTTTAGGGTCTGAAAAACCTTCTGTTTTATTGAAATGAGCAATTAAATGTTTTGATGTTTGCATGTGACTGTCAGAAATTATTAAAGCCTTTTGTTTCCATAAAAGATAACAACATGAACAGTCAAGGACCCAGAAAGTTTTTTTGAGGATCTAGAACAGAAAGTATGGTCTGGATGTAAATATTGCATTAAAAGGTACATAAATGATTCTTAAATATTACACTGATACATAATATTGCTTCTAATATTGTTTTAATTTCTGTAAGATTTCTGGTGTCTTAATTTCATCGTGTGTAGTGTTCTGTCACTGTGTTGCTGTACCACTTTGTCCTGTTTCTTAAGTCTTTTGCAGCAAACACTGAAAAATATCAGAATAAGTTTTTCTCCCAGAAAATACATAATAAATACAGTGTGCTACTAGTGTCTTAAACAATTGTCAGTAGTTTGGATTTCACTCCATATGAAACCATTTCAAACCTTTGTTTCTCCTATATTGCATAATTTTAGATAATATACTTTCTGCTTGCTAGGTGATCTTTTTTTTTTTTGCTTTTTAATCTTGGTATTTTAACTTAGGTTTGAAATTAGAAAGCACACTTCTTTATTCTCTGGTGTTTGTTATTAATTTACATTCATACATGACAAGTATTTTAGTGGAGAGGTATCCAGTCTAAACCTAAATTGATTGGGGTATCAGAACAAGATGAAATATAAGGCGTAAGCTTCCTGTGGGGTTGCTTTTCATATGTAATTTCAGACTCCACCTTGGTTTAGATAATTTCATTTTCACTGATTTCTCTGACATGAGAAAATCCTTGCTGTTACACTTGAAAAAAAAAAAATTTACAGTTGCTTTGCAATAGTAATTATAAATTGTAGTATTTTTTAGCGATTATAAGTTATTAGCCCAGCTTGAGTACATGCATTTTGTTGGTCAGGTTCTTCAGTTTTAAAGACTAAAGTCCAACTCTTAGCCCAGTTTTCTTGTAGGAAGCCTACTCAAAATGAATAGATAGGCACTTCAGTGACTAAGAAATAATACTGCTGACAAAGAAGCAGACAGGAGCCCTGTTTCTCCATCAGTCATAGTCTGAAGATCTACTTCAAAGGCACTATAATAAAAAAGCACTTTGCGCAATACACTGATGTAACCACTCACAAGCTAAGTGGAGACATAGCTCTGATCCATCTTTGCTTCCTCCTTTGGAGTATGCCACAATTTTACTTGTGGCACTCCTGGAAGAAGGTTGAGGAGGGTCAGTTGCCCAAAGATCATTTCCATGTCAATTTAATTCCTGCTTGTTTTTAGTCAAGATCAGTAAACTACAAAGATCTATTCGACCTAGATTCTTTTCTATCAGTTCTGCATCTAAATTTACATACTAGCATAAAGGCAAAACATACACAGTTGGTTATGCAAGGAAGAAGGAGGAAGTTTTTACTGAGTAAAGAAATTGTTAGTTAAGAAATTAAGAATAATAGATTTTAAATGGTCAGACAATTTAATATTTCTATCACTTATGCAGTCTGGAAAAGTACTAGTATTACCTTTTGCATGAGTTAGAATTTATATTTTGGGAAGTGTCTGAAACCTCGGCTCTGCAGACCATCCTAAGGGTAAAAGGGTGCACACAAAGTGCACCACAAAATTATCACACAAAGTGGTAACAATCTTCTTTTTGCTGGTGTTAATGTGAAGGGTATACTGACATACCACAAAGTAGTGAAGAGGGCATTTTTTGAAGCTGAAGGCACCCAGAGGGGTTTTGGCCCACACTGGTCCACTTTTAATTCTTCTGCTTATTTCTGCTTTTTGTCACATGTGTTAATGCTGGTGACAGGGCAGTCATCATTAGTTCTGTCTGGTTAGAGTTTATGCATCTGATTAGTGCTTGTGTATTAAGCACTGGTAATAGAAAAAGAATATGCATAGTCTCAGAAACTATCCCATTAATCACTGTTATTGACGTGTTGTGCTGTGCAGCATGTGATGAGTTCTGGCATATCTTCAGGTACTATTAAAAGGGTCTAATGTGTCTTTTATTTGTCCTCCAGTCCAACTGATCTTACCACATAAATTAGCCCTTGCCTATTGAGGCACTGCTGTGGTGTAGTGTCTCTTAACTGTGGGGTAAGAATATTCACCTCTGAGAAGAAATCTTGAGACCAAAACAACAGCAAACACCTGTTTATTCTAATTACTTATGATGCATTAAAATATGTATTTCCTAAATCGCATAGAGAGATTGACATAAATAGGCTTTTTCCTGTCCCAGGTAGCTATCATAAGAGTGTTTTGTAACTTTTTTTCTAAACCATATTATGCACAGATAGTATTTTGGTGACCACAGTTATTTAAGTTACTAGTGTCTACACAGCCTGTGTTGACCAGACATATGAAGAATCAATCTAAAGGGAAAAGAAAAGAGGATAAGAAATAACCAAATGCTGCAGTTGTACTGTCAAAACAGCTGTAAAATTCACCGGACGTTAGGCTGTTAGGCATATTTTTCCTTTTGGATTAGGATGATTAAAAAAAAAATGTCAGTCTGTGATAACACTAGATTTTTAACAATATAATCTTGCCAGTGTACCAATTTCATCACACTAGCAGTTCCTGCAACTCAGCTGTGAAGATTCAGTTCCTTGTGTATCAGTCTGTAATGACCGATCTAAGATGGAAGTAACCACCTGGAAGGGACCAGGAAAAAAGCTTCTGAAGATAAAAATGAGTCATTCACTGCTCAGATTGGATCTGCGCCCAGTAGGAAAGGACACATAAACATGGTCTTCCACTACTTTGGTTGCAGACATTATTGCAGATGTCCCCTTTATGTCTAAGGAAGCTTTCTCAAGGAAACTAAACAAAACAAAACACAAAACAGACATCATACATACAAATACATACACAGATGCAAATCATACATTTAAAATAATTGTCCATAGTTTTGATAAAAGATGTAGCAATACTGTTCACTGTGTTATTATCTACCTCAGTCTCATCTTTTGCTGTGTTCTTACACCCTAGGCAATCCTGTGACAACTGAAGGCAAGCTCTCCTGGGACTCCACTGCTTACCAGAAAAAAAAAATAAAATATAGAAATACGTAGCTTTGTATTTATGTCATTATAAGTAAGCAATAAACAGAGAAGCAAGCAGAAGAACTTTTAAATTAAGTGAATACTAACATGAAATGCAAAATATCTGAAGATAAGCAATAAGTACTTGCATCTTTCTGATCTCCCCTTCCTTACAACCCCATTTTACACACCATGCAGTTGTTGCAGAGGATTTCTGCTTTTTCCAGTTGTAGCCTCAAGAAATTCTTACTGCCAGGTTTTGGGTCTTCCAGATTTGGAGTTTTTTTTTTTTTTTTTGATGAAGGAGTTTGTTTAGTCAGAAATTCCATAAGTGAAACATCAAAAATGAAGCATTATAATAAAGGGAAAGAAAAGAACAACATCTCCCCCCCCAAAAAAATAAACAACCCATCAAACAACAACCAAACAAATGAAACCCCAACAAAAACCCCCAAACCAACCAACCTAGCCAAGCCTCAAGCAACAAAGAGGGTTGGTTTTTTCTCACTTCCATCTTTCTGATGTCTGTGATGGGTGACATGGAAATGAATAGCAGAGAAAATCTTAAACTCTGAATACCAAATATGTTTATAATATGAGGCAACTTTCCTCCTCCTCTTTAGTTTTCTCCCCTTTTTTGTGCTGAAATAAGTACCCTATGAACTGCTGAAAGCTGCAGTGCCGTCAGCTTCCTGAATAGTAGCTGAACTGCCAGGCCTTTAGCAAAGACCTTGCTTCACTTATGTATGTAAAATCCCTAAGTGTGTGACTGTAGTTAACCTTTTATATATGCTGTGAGAGCCTACTGCAGAATGCTAAAAAAATTAAAAATGCCTACTGTGGGAGCTGACAGCAAATCTGCAAAGGCTTATGATCAACAGCAGCTGGGTCAACACTGTAGACGGGGGCACTTGATACATCATAGAAGCAGGAATAATTACCTCTGGATAGGGGGAAAAAGAAATTTCTTAAATCAATTTTGCTACCAGAGGAAGTGCTATGGTAACTATTCCTTAAAATGGGAATACCTTAATGCACTAACTAGTCTATTAAAGTCAGTCATAAATATCCCAAGCACCAGATGTCTAACTCTGTTCAACTTAATGACTGAAGATACTATGATTCTTTGGAGAAATAATACAGTAGAAGGCTAGAGAAAATGTCAAGCAATGTATTGATAAAATGTAGGTGAAACTTATCATTGTGACTTGGGGTCATTCAAAGGTTGTGAAAATTTTATTTTTCCATCATTCTCAAGATCTTAATCAGAGCCAGAGTAGAAGCTTGTGGCTTGCTAATCTCCCTCACTTCATAGCTTCAACGTCTGCCACCTGCTGCTTTTGTGCTTCAAATTCCTCTGAAATTTCACATCACAGAAATGTGGAATATTGTCCCTTTGTTCTATTTTGAAAAGAAGTGTAGGACTGTAATACACTACTTAATTTCATACAGAGGATCCCAATCCTGTCCTTTGAATAAAAAATTATTTTAGATCTTCAGTGAAGGGAAATAGAATTTATGTTGCATTTTGGCCTGATTCACACGTCTGTATTTGTAGCTCTAGCATGAGACAGGATTTGAGGCTCAACTCTTCTGTCACAACAGGGTTATAGTGATGTTGCTGTATTGCCAAGTTCTAACCCCTAGTGCATAACATTCAGAATATCAGGTATCATGTTTATGTCATGATGAAAAAGTTGGTATTGGAAAGGACCTTAAGATCATCTAGTTCCACCCCCCCTGCCATGAGCAGGGACACCACACATTAAACCATGTCTCCCAAGGCTCTGTCCAATCTGGCCTTGAACACCGCCAGGGTTGGAGCATTCACAACTTCCTTGAGCAACCCATTCCAGTGCCTCACCACCCTCCCTGTGAAGAACTACTTCTTTACATCTAATCTAAACTTCCCCAGTTTAAGTTTG